>NC_135089.1:20747500-21012500 GCF_051107435.1 Chaetodon auriga
AGTCTTCATATTGACTCACAGTTAACTTTGACCATAAACCTGATGTGCCAGACACATTCAGATGCTCTGTTTGAGAGAGTTAGCGCAACATGTCATATTGTGTCTTTGTTAATGTGTCTCGTCTGTGCTGCTCAGCAACAACGGCGCAGCACACCCACCCACACACACACACACACACACACACACACACACACACACACACACACACCAGATCACCAGATTCAACAGTGAGGCGGTGCCGCTCCCACACACTCCACCCAGCTGCCATCAAATGTCAGTCAAAGTCTGCCATGACCAATCAGAGAGGCCTGTCACTCCCCCTTTGTGCTGGACACCCTTTGGACATTTTAGACAAGCAGAACTGACGGCCATTCAGACGACCGTGTGTATGTGAGTGTGTATGTGTAAGCCTGACAGTCAGCGAGAAACCTTTGAAAGTCTGTGTGTGTGTGTGTGTTTGTGTGTGTATGTGTGTGTGTGTATGACAAAAATTGGTCACCATTTGATCAAAGCTGACCAAGGCGCCATGGTTGTCTCAACAAAACATAGCGACATCATGGCAACAACAATGTAATGATAAATATCTTCAATTTTCCATAAATCACTCCCCCTCCCTTAGCACACACTCACACACACACTCACACACACGCACGCACACACACACACACACACACACACACACACACACACACACAAAGTTTATGAGGCTGTGCCTTCGTATTGGAAGAACAACAACTTTCACCACCGTACAAAGATTTTTTGAAGGGTCTCATGCAACGGTCTTCGCTGTGGTCTGCTGTCTGTTGGTCTGTGCTGTGCTATATGTATGTGTCTGTGACTTTGTGTGTATAGGACATATAACTCATCACAGGCTGTCATAAAAGCACACACACACAAAACAGCGACCGCTGTCCTTGAATGTAAACTGGCTTTTTGCATCACCTAGTGGTTAAAAGAAAGAAGTGCACAAAACACAGCTACTACACTGTTAGTCCACTTCTAAAATGACTGAATATTTAAGTCATCAGTACTAAAAAAATCTGCTTTATAATTACAGAATCTGTATATCAACTACATAAAGGAAATAAATGATTTTAATAGCAAGTGGTTTAAGAAAGCTACTTAACTATTTTAACTGAAGGAACTGCAAAATGTGCCTTTTGATAGTAAAGTGTGACTTTCATTTGCAAGCAAACAACAACATAAATTTTAGTTGTGTTGTTTGGTTATGAAGAATGAACTATCTGCACAGCACAGCAAAGAAAAGGGACCACAGAATCCATCTCCTGACCTAAAAAAAAGTGCTTCAGATCTGAAATCTGTAGTTGCTGTAGTAGTGGCTGTAGTTTTTTGTTTATATCGAGGCCAAACACTTCTTTTGAATTTACAGAATGAGCTCAGATGGCGCTGAGGGGATTTGGTTTTGTAGGATATTACATACTGAGAGGCTGAAAATGTCACCTCAAGCACTCGGCTGCTTTCAGCTGTTATCCCCCACCCCCCCACCATACCCCTCCATTATTTTCACTAACTTGTCTCTATATGTTTATCTTCACACTGGGATAAATGGTTTTTCTGTTGCTAATTGCAGCTGTGTGTTTTTCTGTCGGCTGGTTTTGTGTTTCTCCAATCAGAGCTCTGAGATTCAGTATGGAACCCGTTTGTTTTTTCAAGCGCAGGGGCATCATTTGTAACGTGTGTGTGTGTGTGTGTGTGTGTGTGTGTGTGTGTGTGTGTGTGTGTGTGAGTGACCCATTTTTGCTGCCTCATGGGTTTAAAATGTTCCCCCAAGTACGACGCACACTGAAGAATTACGATTATTTTCTTGACCTCATACTTAAGGTTAGAATTCTACTTAAATTTAGACTTAAGGTACGTGTTTTAGGTAAGTGTAAACTCTTGAAGCCTGATTTTATCTTATACTTTCGCATAAGAACTTAAAGGTGCAAGGAAAAAAAGCACAAAATACAGTGTGGAGTTATGTACAGTATAATGCGTAGCTGTTTGAAGCCAAAGACGGATGTGTGTATGCACATGGGAGGGTGGGATGGCGTTTTAATACTGAGTGATTCATCTTGTAGAACACAGATGATCTTTGGCCAGATGGTGGCATACATGGCCCCTTGGTTTTCTCCATCCGAGGCCTGGCTTATATTTATTTAGTTATTATTTATTTGAAAAGGAGGCGTGCAGCCCAGCAGTATAAAGGCCATGTGTTGTGTTTCTCCTCTCACTGCTGAATGAAGAATGATGGGAGTTAGGCACTGAGGCCCAGTTTTGGGCCGTTTGGGCACACTGACAGGGCTGGATCACTACAGTCTGTACAGATTCTGTTTTTTAACTCTTTGAGGTGCTGATCAGACCTCAGCATTGCTCTAAGAGTGAACAAACAGGTAGAATCTGATTTAACGTCTTTAGATGCACCAGACGAATCTGATCTGACACCGACAGTGAGTGTGAATCAATGGAGGTTTAGGAAGGTATTATGCAGTACAATCTGCAGATCTCTGACATGCTGTGGAGGTCCCTGAGGGGTTGTAAAGGTTTCTGGACATGTGCCCTCCATCGAGGCTCCTTTTAGGATGTCTGAGAGCTTTTCAGTCTGTCAAGTCTTTTTGAGAGCTCACCGGTGTTTAAAGATTTGTTGGATTCTGGACTTACAAAAGCTCCTCAGAGAAGTTTTTCAGGAACTTCCCCAGGTATACAGATGTTTTATGAGAAGTTTCTGGAGGTCTCTGATTGTCTGAAAATGTTTCTGAAGACTTCTCGGTCTGCCAAACCTTTTTGAAGGTCGCTGCAGTTCAAGTTTCTTGAGGTTTCTGAATGTTTCTGGAGGTTAGACATTTTAGGAAATACAGTTATTTGCTTTGTTGCTCACAGTTAGCTTGAGAAGATTGATCCCACTCTTATGTCTGTATGGTAAATAGGTAGTTGGAGCCACCATCCAGTTATCTTGACTTAGTATATTGACTGCTGAAAATGAAACTTGCCATTTTACAGGGCTTTATGTGCCTTATGTGACGAGCTGTCTGGTGATTGGAGAGTCCATGAAGTTTTTTGTCCAGGCCAAGAAATAGTTTGGCACATCACTCCTATGAAACCGGCCTTTTAGAACTTACAACATCTTAATTAATGATCTTTAAAGATGCTAGTTAGTAGGTTTTGTTACCTTTGGACAGAAGCAGACTTTATCCCCCTGTTTCCACTCTTTATGCTAAGCTAACTGTCTACTGGCTCCAACTACATACTGTATTTACCATGCAGACATGAGGAGGTTTTTAGTGGGTACTTCTTGGGGTCTCTAGGGGTTTTCCAATTTTCCTGGGGTCTCTCATCTCTCTGGAGATCTCTGGAGGTTTCTGGAGGCTGCGGCTGTCGGCTGTTGTTGGCAGTGACTCCTATGCTGTCACTTGACTCCCTATGGTGCTGGACGCTTGGCGTTTTGAAGTTGTTAATTAATTTTTACAGCCAGGCTTCCAGCTGGAGCCTGCTGTAGAAAAATAACATAATTACATTTCCACATCACATTAAAGGTGACGGTTTGCAGGCAGAACATTTGGCCATGCAGAGACAAGCCTAATGGAAAGCTGAAATGTCATGTTACACCAGTTCTTTAGGAGTAAAGCTTATGTCATGCTACAAGACATTATATCACGGTGAGACAGACAGAACGATCACTCACAAGAGCTCCTAAAGCACTTAATCAGCACTGACGCCTCGCTGGCATTGTAAAATAATGTTGTCTAAAGTTACTTTGACTCATCGGCCCTCTAGCCAGAACATTTAGTCATACAGAGAGAGGCCAATGGAAAATTGAAAAGTTACACACTATACCTTGAAATGCCTCAAATGTCTGCTTTGTCTAACTTCCAGAATAACTTCAGAACAGGTAGAAACAAACTATAACCAGCTAATAAACACTGCTGTCACTCAGTCACTTTATTTCTGCTCACCAAAATCATGACTCCCTTTGTTTAAAGCTGGAGATGACCCCCATCTCTCTCTCTCTCTCTCTCTCTCTCTCTCTCTCTCTCTCTCTCTCTCTCTCTCTCACCAGTGTAAGTGCTTGGTCTCTTTACCATTTCCATCCCTCCCACTTTCTCTCTCTCTTTCACACACTCACTGTGATACCCTCCCATCCATGTTCCTGCCCCCCTCCCTCCCCTCCCTCCCCTCCTTCGTCTCTTGCCCTCTCTCTCCCCTTCTCTCACTCAGCCCACATTCAGTGACATCACAACTTAATTACCCAATCACCAGTGGGCCAATCTGTCACTGTCAAAGTCCTGGCCAATCTGCCGCTCTATGATAATTTTCTCCAGCCAATGGCAGTGAGTGTGGCTCTGCTAGTGCAGTATATAATCCAGGCAAGAAGAGAAACAGATGATTGTTTACATGAGGACAGATAGAACACTTGCAAACAGCTTCCTGTCATGTTTTGTAAAAGGGGAGCAGTGTCACTGTCCAGCTGGAAAAGAATAAACTCAGGCTTCATCAGCAGAAAGTGTAAAGAGGTGTCCGGTTGATTGACAGGTGGTCTCTGGGAAAGGAAGAGCAAGAGGAAGATGAAGTATAGGCACAAAAAGAGAAACAGGAAAAATATACTGTTGATCAAATCATTTCCTTCTTACTGCTGTTATAATGACCACATGACCCCCCCCCCCCCCCCCCCCCCCCCCCAAACACACACACACAACACACACACGCACACATACTTCTCAGCACTGACTGCCAAATCAAGCAGGGTGAGTAATTTTAAACATGACATGCAAGCTTGTCTATGAAATGCAGAATTCCCTGTCTGTATATACACACCTGCTCTAGTTAAAGCCAGACCATCTGAGAGAGATGATGACAATAATCATGATGATGATGATGAGCTATTTCTGTGTTGAGTCAGCACCAAGTCAAAAGCCAATCATTACATTACAGTCCCCTGACCCCTCCCCATTTTAATTTTCTCCCATTTTCTGTATATTTTCTAATTTACTGTATTTCTGCAGGACTCTGTGAAGAGGGACACAAGTGAGGAAGAACACCAAGAGTTATTCAGCTTGTTATTCTTGTTAGTGAAATAGGAACTGACTTTTCATGATTACTTTTTATTACAACTGGCATTGCAAATAATATGAACTGAAATTCACATGTGGATTTGTGAAATTTGTGCTTTACGGTGTTGACATAGATGTAGAGATAAACCCTCTGTCTCCCCTTGCTTAACGCTTGACTGCTGTCACTCCCAACCTGGTCTCAATGGGGTATAGAGAGAGACCAGTAGACACTCTTGTGTTAATGTTATTATTACAAACGGGCAGTGAGTGGGGCGAGGGGAGGGGAGGACATAATTGACGTTTTATCGAAAGAATGATAAAAAAAAGGAAGATTATTAAGATGGTGGTTATGATGTCGACTTCCCTCCTCATAGTTTCTCATTAGTTGTTGATGTGACAGCTGTTGACCACCAGAGGGAGACATGTACAGGACAGTAGGATGGAACGTTTTATATTTGAATCACTGCTGAGAAAGAAAGGAGAGGTTGTCACACTGGTTTTCAGTAGTGTAGTGCAAACACTAACATGCATTGGTTTCTTCATATTTGCATGCTCAGCCAACTTATTTGAAAAACATGTATTTAAAATATGGGCTGTTAAGACTGTGAACAATGATCATACATACTGAGAGAGGAAAGTTTGAATTAACTGATTCGCCTCTTCAAAGGGTTTTATTAAAGCATGAACTGAGTACATGATGATCTTCTTCAACAACAGCAGAGATCACTTGTCTGTTGCTTTGAAAAGTTAGCGCCCAACGTGGGGCTCGAACCCACGACCCTGAGATTAAGAGTCTCATGCTCTACCGACTGAGCTAGCCGGGCACGTATGGTGCCATCTGGTGGTCGATTCATACGGGAAAAGCTATGATTGACCTAGTCAAAGGCACAACGAGTAGGATTTTATTAAAAACAATGCAGGTTATAGACTGATACAGATCTCACACGTCTGATCTCAAATCTCACTTGTGACTGTGTCTGGCAGGGTCTGTATCTGCAGGGCCCTGCCTTCTGCCTGTGCTTTATTTCCCGGTGTTTGAGACGTTGTGGGGGGGGGGGGGGGGCTCAGGTGGCATGTGCTCTGTCTTTCATGAAAATCAACATCACATCGTTGTTTAGTTGTTAAACCAGTAGGGTTGACTATATACTAAAACTTGTACGCTTGCATGCATCAGAACCCTATTGCCCTCTGCCTTCGCTCTCCAATGAGTCCTCAGCGGCAGGTAAATTCTTTACATTCAAACGATCCAAAACTGCAACAATAACGGTGTGAAAACGACACAGAGCGCCTGCAAGATGAGTGCACGATCACAGGAGAGGAGAAATGTGAGGTAAAGCAGAATTTGGCCTTTTCACAGCAGACTTTTGTAACTGTTACATTTCATTACAGAAGAAGTGTGCCTTTTTTAATGTTAGGCTATTGGTTCCACGTGTGCCTTTCAATTAATTGTGGTTATTTGTGCAAATACATCCTTCGTATATAAGTGCGAATAATACACATGCTACCATGTATTGTATATGTAATATAATGTATATAAAAAATAGCCTTTGCATATAATAGAGGTAGACTGATGTCTACCTTGTAAAACTGCTTACCTGCCTATGAGGACTCATTAGAAACGATATAGACTGCGCTCCTGGGCTTTAGCGTTTTCCTATTATTCAACATGTGAGCAGTAATCAAAATATCCCGCCCAACGTGGGGCTCGAACCCACGACCCTGAGATTAAGAGTCTCATGCTCTACCGACTGAGCTAGCCGGGCTGGTGTTGATGTGGAAAGTCAGACTCACCGCTGGGGGCACTATACTATCTAAAGAGAAACGTCTAGTGTATGAATGTGTTGTGTGAATGGCTGGATACTGGCTTGTAAAGTGTGGTCGGTAAGACTAGAAAAGCACTATATAAATCTAGTCCATCAGCATCCTTAGATAAATGGTCATTTTGAGTTACTTAGAAGAGTTTGACGAATATTTTTCTTCCAAATGTTGAGGCTATAGCTTCTCATATCTGTAAACCACAAAGAAAGACAAGCAGCAAAAGTTAAATACATAAATAAAAAAATAAATAAATAAATAAATAAATGCCCATATAAGTCATCATATAGGCATCATACAGCGTCACCTGCATTCCACCGGATGTCATCATATCTAAAATACCAATCTGCTGCTGCAAATGACATCTTCTGAGCTGGCTTATCACATTTTTTCAAATTAATTGAATAATTGTTACTTTTTTTTTTTTCCATCAGAACATATAAACTGAATGAAACCGCCAGAATTTCAAACGTGAAACTAAGATTGAAGTCAGGAACAGAGAACATTTCTTGTAAAACAATTATTTCGAAACCTACATCTAATGTTTCATCACTGAGTATATTTAGGTTCCGTCACAATCAGCCAAACTAATTTGTAATGAATAGTAATATTAATAGGTGTATAAGTTACAATGTTTTGAAAGTTTGAATGATAAATAAATGAATCCATCCGACAGACGCTGTTCTTGTCTCTGCTGTCTTCTTTCACTTGTTCCTCAAAGTTTTAAAAGCGTCTGCTTTTCATCTGATTCCATGGATTTGGAGCTGCTTAGTGATTGGTTGCAGGCGAATGAGGCAGCCAACCAATCACCTTACTCGGGAATAAACCAGAACGAACCATTGGCTGGGGTGAGCAGGCATGTGTCTCGTGACGTCACTGAATTCCTACCAATAGCATCTCTAACCACACCCACGGAGCTCATTTCTATTCATTAGGGTCGCAGATTTGACTGGTGATTGGATGAGAGACGCACAGAGGCCAAGTGAATTAGAGTTTTGACACTGTTACTCTGTTTTTTCATGTTTAAGAGAAAAAAATTAAGCTTTTGTTTGAAGAATAAAACTCTTAAACATGAGCAACAACCAACAGCAACATGAAATAATGAATAAATTCAGGAAAAGGAGGATACTTTGAATCAGCACAAATATACAGTTTTATTTTCAGTCTCACAGGGGACATGAATAAATGTCCTGTATCAGACAAAATGGCAGTTTTTTTTTTTCCAACAACATCCAAATGTAAACAAAATAATTACTTTGTCTTTGGCTTTTTTCTACTAAGAAAATTTTTAATATCTATTAACATATTTAACTCAGAAAATAGGCATTATTCTTTAGAACTCTGGCCACGACATTTACGAGCGGTGTCTCATTTTCTTTAAGGTCCTTTTCAAGAATTAAATGTGCAGTTATTCCCTTTCCTTCATGAGGGGAATGCTTTTTAAGAAAAATATGGGTTTTACTGACAGTGAAACAGTAACATATTGCCTTAACACAGTGCTGACATTAGTTTAGTGTCAAGCATCTTTACATTCTTTTCCAGTCTTTAACCTTTGTTTAAGGAACACAGTCAACAACAACAGCCTTTATCAATGTGACCCTTTCAGTGCACAAACGACGTCACTGTGTGTGTGAGTTTATAATGACATGGCTCAAACGAGAATATTCATGTGTTTAAGCTTCAACTTAAAAATATTTGCTGCATTTTATTCTTATTTTCCAGATGGGCCTCAGACTGATGAAGCACTTTCCACACTAACTCACAGATAGTAACAGTTTACTGACCTTTGAAAACGCAAGATTTTGCTGAAATTTTTATGTGACATTTCAGGGAAAAGACCTTTATGTAAAAAAACGTCTAATTTTAAATTTGTATATATCAATAAAATGCAAAACAACAAATAAATCCTCCTGTGATTTTTAATAAATGAGAGTGGAAGATCCTGCTCCACCAAAATCAAAGTAACAGATTGCTTCATTCAGAGGCCCAGCTGGAACTTGAGTCTTTACTTTTCCTTTCAGTGTCATTTGGCCTGTGAATGATACCTCCACATGAATGTGGCCTAACTTCACTCCCCGCACAAATAAATTAATCACATGTCAGACATAATGTAACAAAACACCATCACACATAAAAACAAAGTCCTATTACTGACGGGTTAATTGCTGTATAAAGCAGCCTTTTGGCCAACAGGCTTGTAGTGACCTTCCCTTTAGTCTGTTACTATAAAAAAATAGCTTTGGGACTAGAAACGACTCTCTCTCGAGAATCCTACATTTGTCTGGTCCAAGTCATTTCAGTATGGACCATTTGATCTGCTCCTTGGCTGACTGCAGAACCTGGAAAACACAAAGAAAGCACACAAGAGTGGATGAAATATGATGTAGTGTGAAGTAATTAAGTAAAAACTGAAAATCAAGAATAAGTCAAAACTGCAAAACATTAAAAATTATGCTGTGGCGTCATGGGTGCAATGCGAGTGAATGCACAGACGTTAATACATTACGATATACGACCTTATGCACTGTACAATCAGTCAGTGTGCTCCAGTGAATGGAGAATGCGTAGCTATACAGGTACTGTTGTACTCATTGGGACTTTCGTGGATTATTTTACTCATAATACCTCATTAACTGAACATGTCACCATTATAACACAGTTATTATGTTCAGTTAACTAAGAAAAACCTGGTTCTTGTTTTTATGCAATTTCATGTTCAGTGTAAGTCAGAAAAAAGAGAGAAAAACTGAATTTATGAGTTTATTTACTTGTTTGCTTCTAGAATTGTACAATGTTGCAGCACCACTGTTCACCCACTAGAGGTCAGACTGAGCACACAGGCAGACAACTGAGCCACTGAGTGGAGTTTCATTCAAGTACTGCAGGGATAAGAACATATTTATCTCTTGTTGTTCCATTGTCAAACAAAATGTTTCAGTCTCATCAAACACCATAAAAACACAGTCCTTCATGTATTAATTAATATTAAAGTGCAGCATTTTTCCAACCACAGAGTGCTTTCAGTAATTCCTGCAATGTTTTCATTAACTAACTTTACTGGAGGAGAAAGTGTATTTTGGGTGAATTCAGTGTTAGCAGGACACTATTAAAACATATTTCCATAGAAAGCACAAAAAGGAACTACAACATATTTATTAAAAGCTCATTACATACGGCTCATACTGAACTATAGTTGCAGTAGTCAGTATGTCCCTCAGCAGCTTGAAGTCTATTTTAGTAGCACATATTTTAATAAATAATTAAAACAATCTTTTCTCAGAACATTGTGTGGAGTCATTTGGCCTTTGGCTCAATGACGCCTCGACGTGTGTACAGACCAACTACACACTCAAACCAAAGCAATTCGGTTTAATCAAGTTAAAACCATTTTTACACTTCTGACTGCTGAACTTCACTACCACCTGCAAACCCACAGGGTTAAATAAAGTTACATCAATTTTTTTTTAGAGCCAGCGGTTTTCCAAGGGAAGTACAGGGGACAAATGTCAGACAAGTTCTCAATCAAGACTTCATTTCAGCACTGAGCTCGTTGTTCCTCATGTTAACAACAGGGGGCACATGGAGCTCAGGTAATTCCACTGCAGCGAAGGATCCTGGGAAATTGATTGCTATAGTATGCAGTGCTTCACCTATCAAGGTGTGTTTGTTACAGCTTAATATGTTGATACATATGTTTTGACTACATAAATATGAAGCTGTACTGTGTGATGTTATAAGACTGCAGACTGCACTTTACAGTACAGCAGCAGAAGTTTCACCTCTGTGAGCTGTGCACTTAATCTGAAAGCAAACTGTGGCTGTTTTCACACACAAGAAGACAGAGGACGAACTTGAAATGTCCAGTGTTCAGGTAACAGTGGCTGGATCAACACCTGTGGTGGAACGTCACTAAAGTACAGCACCAGTCAAAAGTCTGGACACACCTCATTGTTTTTCACTATTATTATTATTTTCCACATTGTAGGGAGCTTTGCATACTGTTGGCATTATCTAATCCAGTAAAATGAGCCTGAGACACCTTCCAAGGCACACCCAAAGTAAGCTGATGTCTGTTCTTTAACCACTAGGGGCATGTGCAAGTTTTTGGTCTCTTTTGAAAGGTACCACTCTGAAGGTGACTCTGTGGGACCTTTTAGTTGGGAAAATCAATGAGACCACACCATAAAGCCTTACCTTTGACCAAGTTCCATAAAAATTCATACACCTGTCCTAAACCCAACAGAGATGGCTGATGAGGTGAAAAGCTGCCGACAACTGTTCAGCCTACATGGAAACTCCTGGTGGTGACCTCATGAAGCTGATTAAAATAATGCCAACAGTGTGCAAAGCTGTCATCACGGTGGCTATTTGAAGAATCTAAAATAATAAACATATTTTGCTTTGTTTTCACTTACTACACAATTCCATGTATGGTCTTTTAGAATTTTGATGTCTTCAGTATTTATCTACAATGCAAAAATCTAAATGTAAAATAATAACTACACGACGGCTGTAATCCACTATCTGACAGCTCTGAAGTCAAAACAGTGAAACACTTTTCTGCGTTAAGTGTACTTTGTCTTTTGACACTTTATGTAAATCTTGCTGCTAATATTTACTTATTTACTTATTGACTAAAGTGACACTTCACTAATGCATTAGTTGCCAGCATTGCTGCTTTTACTTAGGTAAAGGATCTGAATACTAACTCCGCCTCTGGTCAACAAACCTCCACGGTGCCACAGCCACTGGTGTAACGTCCTTGTTTT
Organism: Chaetodon auriga; assembly: GCF_051107435.1. Classification (NCBI taxonomy): domain Eukaryota; kingdom Metazoa; phylum Chordata; class Actinopteri; order Chaetodontiformes; family Chaetodontidae; genus Chaetodon; species Chaetodon auriga. Next base: position 20,759,133 of record NC_135089.1, read on the forward strand.
CCCTCTAGCTCATAACCGTCATCACTGTCAGGCAGTTTTTTTTCTTGTTGACAAGGTTTAATAACGTGCCTCAGTCTGTGTGTTTCATCGTTGTAGCTGTGTGTGCCTGATCGGCTAGCTACTGCTGTTTGAACTATACTCATCCATTTGATATATAAGGGTTACTTGTTATGGAACGGCAGCAAAGCAGGGACATTTATTCCCCTGAGTTTGTCTTTCAGGCAGCACTTCTGACCAGGCTTTATGATGTTATTTGGGGTACTTGTGTCGTCTGGAAGGAGGCACTGCCTTCAAGACTTATGTCAGGGAACAAGTGGCTCCAGTGCTCAGTCAACGTCACAGATTACAGGAAAGACTGTTCGATGGCTGGCTGCAGCCTTACTCTAGAAGGTGTGCACTGATATGTAACTCTGGCTATTTTTAGATCTGGGGGGTTAAAGATATGAGTGGAGTGTTTTATCATGCTGTATATTTGAAGTCCTATGCACGGATGACTAACTTAAAACACTGACTCAAAAACATGACTAAAATAGTGTTAAGTGCTGACCTGACTGGCACCCCAAAGGTACCCCATTCTGTAAGACGGTATATGGTAAATCCCCCTGCCCAGAGGTGGGTATATAGCAAAAAGCTGCATATACACTCCACTGAGACTGTTTGATACAATATAACGCAATAGACTTCATCCTCCATGTGGAGGCCATGTGCTGTAGTTTAGTCTACAGCAGGGATTCACAACCTTCTCTCAACTTTGGGTCCTGACTTCCAAACTGGCTAATTTCTGCCTAAACACCCTAAAATTAGACCCTGAGCAATTACTAATAACATACGAATATTACTCAAGTGAGAAAAGTTTACAACTTGTTACTTCTTTGCATGATCAATGCCACTTTGGTATTTGTAGCTTATATTTGATGTTTTGTGTGACAAGAAATGCAAATTAAAAAATCAATTCCCCTGACCTGTAAAAAGTTCAAATACCTTTGACAGGCAGTGTAGCAGTCCAGCACTGATTATATAACGTTATGGCAGAGTATTATCACAGTGTGTGGTGCGCTGTGAAACAGTAGAATAAACTATTTAGTGCAGTGTGTGGCTGTGGTGAAGTTAGTAGAGACTTACGTTAGTGGTGAGAGCCAGTTTCTCTGTTATGTGCTGTCAGGGTTAAAGCAACAGATAAAGAAAAGCTTAGAGCATGAGTACACACACACACACACACACACACACACACACACTCTTCTACAAGCAAGCAAGCATAAGAACATGTCCATGCACATGTTCATTCCTGCGCACAAGCCTGAAGACATGACAGCAGTTAAAGACACAAGAAAGCTTATTAGAGAAACACTCAATGAAGGAAATGACTAAGAAAGAGCCACAGGAGCACCACTGCTTTAGTGATGGAACGCTATTAAAATGGATAAGATCTTTATGGTTAAAGAGCTCTCTGATCAAAGACAGAGTTTTCCAGCTGCCCTGTACTTACAGAGCTGCAGAAGCTCTACTGGACGTTAATCCAACTGTCCATTTATTTATCCATCAATCCATTCATTCACAGTTGAGCCTATTAGTGCTGGCTGCTGCGTCGGAGACGAAACCAAGCTAGCTGCTATCTTAGCATGCACGGTGAGCTAAAGCGTTCGCATGCAGCCTGGCGATTTAGCAGACAGAATGTCAAACTGCTAGCAATCATTCTGTCGGAGAACAATCAGCTTTCTGCCATGAGGTCAGCGTGTTTCTGTTTAAACAGACTGTGTGGGAGGTAAGCTCTGTGATACCGTAAGTACAGTTAATAACAGTACAGAAAAGAGGTGAACATGCAGTGTTTGCAACCAGCATTGTGTCTATATGAGGGGCTGTGTGCCAGCAGCCGGTTAGCTTAGCTCAGCGCCTGGAAGACTGGAAACAGCTTGCATGGATGTGCATTTCCACTTATGTGGCTACGTGCGTGCGTAAGTGCACTTCTGCGTATGTGAGTGGACTGTATTCATACGTATGTTTGTACAGCTCTATCAGCATCACTTTGTGATCATGTGTTTGTGTTTGTTACCTGGGCCACGCTTTGTTCTGATAATGGGTTTTCATCCGCCTGTAAAACAAAATGACATCATTGTGTGTACAAGAGAAAAATGGAAAACTCATGCAAAATACTTAACACACACACACACACACACACACACACACACACACACACACACACACGATACAAAAGCAGAGCACTGCAAACACCATTAGATGTGTAGACACACCCTTACATACTGTGGATCAGTGACATTCAAAGCGTGTTTGTTAACAGCTCAGCCAATCACAACTCATATTAGAAATGAAAGCTATGCTAGTGTTGGGCTCTAGGGCTGCCACTGTTGCTCTGTTGGTCAGTCCACCTCTTTGGTCCAGATTGAAATACCTTGACAGCTTCTGGAGGGATTGCCATGATATTTTGCGCAGACAATCATGATCCTCAGAGGATAAAGCAAACTCGATTTGGTGATTCCCTGACTTTTCCTCAAGTGGCACCAGCAGATCAAAGTTTTAAAAAAAAAGAAAAACGCCAGCCTCAATCACGCTTACTCTCTGTTAGTCAGCATGCTCTCTCACCATCAATTTACCTCATCTGTCTCGCCCGTCCCTCCTTCGTGCCTTCACTGCCTCTATCTCTCTCTCATTCACTCATTCATTCTCTCTCTTCACTTCACTGTCTTTCTCTCTCTCTCTGTCTCTCACCCTCCGTCTGTCTGTCTGTCTGTCTGTCTGTCTGTCTGTCTGTCTACAGCAGCTGGCTCTTGTCTGTTTGTCCATCTAGGTTACCGGTGATGTAATCAAACAGGACGAAGCCATAGGCTGGCTCTGACATTAGCTGACATCAATCAGGAGAAGAGAGGCAGGGAGAGGGAGAGAAAGAGAGGTGAAGCAGGTAAGAGTCGGCGAGAAGCTGATGAGAAAAGCTGTGGGAGGCTACAGTAGGAATCTTAATGTGGTCTCTCTGAACTGGCCAATCAGCTGCTCTGATTTTTGTTTTTAGACAATAACATTTGTTTTCCATTTTGTCATCCGATGATTCAAATCAATAAATAAACTGATATGATTGGTAGTTGAAAATGACTGACAGTCATCTTACCCTGTAGTTGACCTTCTGTAGGACCTGCTGGGGGTCACTCTCCAGAATAACCCTGACACAGGATAAAGCAGCCAATCAGGACTAAATACAACACAAGCGGGACTGGGAGTATTTATGGGCTTATTTTCTGACATTTTAGAGACAAGACGGATATTCAAAAAAGTAAATCAACATCAACATTAAGAATAATTGTAAGCTAGCTCAAATATTAGCCAGTTTGAACATACAGTAAATAAAAGGTTTGTGTTGCACTTTATTTTGTCGATGGAAAAAATTGCACATATTTTTCTTTAACTCTGACCTCTAACATCATTTCTGTCTTACCCTCCATCAATGATTTCATCCACAACCAGGAACACTCCCTCCATGTTGTCCAGTAAACACCTACGCTCTACATTTTTCCTGCAGAAAAAAACACCACAATTAGGCAAAGGAACACTTTGACATTTGGGGAAATGCTTTTATTTGTTTCCTTGTAAGATTGATCCAGGAGATGGTTAATTTAGCATAACGACTGGAAACAGTGGGAAAAAGCAAGCCCGGCTAGCCATCTGTGCAGCACGAAGACAGTGGTATCAATCTACCCATCTCACTGTCAGAACGAAAAAAACGTCAAACTGTTCCTTTAATGTCACAGTCAATCCATCCTGTCCTCTAAGAGCTCAGATCAAATTAAGATTCTAATTGAACGTCTAACAGCCAGGACACAGTGATATGCTTTCTAAGAATCTGTAAAGAATACACTATGTGGCAGCAGTTGGTCAAACATTATGCACAGGTCCGCACGGGGAACATTTACTGCTCAAGTTTAAAAGAAATGAGAGCCTTCAGCAGCTTCTCTGATTTTTCACTGCTAAATTTAGGACATTTACATATTGCACCGTGCAACTTAGAATAGCCTTATACTCTTTCATACTGTATAATAATATAATCTCTCCATGTCTCTGTCGCTCACACTCTGCATTACTACTGCATCGGTTCCCATGGCAACCACATTAGCCGCTGTTTGGCTGATAATGTTGCAGTCAACGGCGAGGGATCCTGGTGTGCAACACACTGACACACACAGACGGCTTTGGAAACTAATCTCGTTGCTTTCTAAAATGACATATAAATGTCTAAAAATGAGGAGCAGGTGTCACCGTGCCGTCGTTCAGCCGCCTCGCTGGAAAAACAGCATTTTACAAATTAAATCACGGTTGCTTTTCAGGTAGAACGCTGCTGTTGAATTTTACATCAAATTCAACATGGAGACTCATTATCTCTCTGAGAGGCTCTGGTTGGACGGATGGCAGTGCTACTGTGGAGATTAGCACTGATGATTCATGAAAATGCTCTAACATGATGATAGTGCATGTGCACGGAGAACATCTCGTTGTCAGTCCAACAACACTACTCATGCTGTCAGATATCACAGAGCATTTTTCATTTAGAAGCAGAATGTCTGTGTGAGGGCTGTCCTATGTTCTGTCCTCCGGGAATGTATTAATTCACTCATTCATTCACTCATGCAAGACTCCATGAGGAAATGTACCTGAGGATCTGATTGAGGGACTCAAACAGGCAGTTCAGTACGGACAACAGCATCAGCTAGAGAGAAAAAGACAGAGGAACATTTTGACATGGTAGCACTTGATTTTAAAGGTTCAAGCAAAGTTCAAAAACAACCTAAACCTTTGATATAGCTAACATGCTAGCGCGTATTTGCCTATTTACATATCCAGCAGAGAAACCTGAGAATTCAAGTCCAATAGTCACACTCTTCTCTTTGTAGCTCTATTTTGGTCTGCACCAACTCCTGAGGGAGATATGTGTCTGTTTAGCTGCTGAATACACTATAACCTTGTCTGCCTTGTGTGTCTTTATCAGAGATTTTTGGTGAAAACCGCTTTTCTTCATAGGTGAAGCTGCTTCGAAGTGTTTTTCAAGTCTTTTAGCTACATTTAGCATCACTGTCAGGCCACTTCAAGTCACATTTTCAGTGCCCCTAATCTCGTGTAGGAAGAACTCCATCTCTGCAGGCTCACAGAGGGGAAAATCTCTGAACAAGATACTGCATTAATGGTACATTCAAGATCCTCAGGTAGGTGTTTGATCACGTATGGGTTTATAAAAACAGGTAAAAACAAGCTCCCGGGCATTGGTATAAACTTTTCTGACCAAGTTTTAAGCATATTTAATAGTTTTACACCTAATTAGGCATAAATTAAGTAAAATTGTCATAGCTCAATTCATGCATCTGGTAAATTTTAAGGGGTGTTTTAATCCTTACAATGGTTTAATCCTTGCTGAGAATGGCTACCAACAAACGCACTATTAGGAGCCTAAAATTATTTCAGCTTTTTTTTATTTTATTCCATCATTTTCTGTAAAAAAAAAAAAAAAAATCCTGGATCAGAGAAAGCTCAATTTACACTACCTCGTTCTCCTGAGCGCTTCCCACCACATAGAAGAAGAGATCAATACTGCTCTTATAGACAATGGTCATCCCCTCCAGGAAAGCTATCTCATCTGCAGACAGGAGGAGAGACAGATGGGTTAGGGATAAAAAGAAGGACAGACTTACCTCTCTTTTATTCACATAATCACTTTATTTATTCTATTTCGCTTCTCAAGACATAATCCAAAAGTACACTGAATGGAACAACAGCAAATAAAAAAATGTAAAAGAGTTACAGCAGTCTTCATTCAGGGACGCTAGAGGAGAAGAAGGGAAAAAAATATGTGGAAGCAAATGAGCAGAAAAGAGAAAAAGATGAAGAAAGAAATAGGGAAATTGATGAATGGGGAACGGGAAAGGAAGGATGAGAGAGATTGACAGGGAGGAGGCCTTTGAGAAGGGACAGACAGGAATAAAGAAAGGCAAGGGGGGAGGTAAAGCAAGGAAAAGCAATGACAGGAGAGAGAAAAAATGTGAGCAGAGGTTGCAGAATGAGGAAAGAGGGAGGGAAGGAGACAAGGAAGGGTGAGGGAGTGAAGGGAGGCTTTAACGAAGGGAAGAGCAGTACAAAGGGAGGATGAGGTGGGAGGGAAGGTGAGGGGATATAGCATGACATGGGGAAAAAAAGAGAAGAAAGAAGAGGAGAAAAGGAGGAATGAAGGAGGAGTTTAGAACAAAAGCAGGAATATAGTGGCTGTGTGATAAGGAGAACAGGGCAGAGACTCAGGTGTCAGCCGCCTCTCCTGAAAATTACACTTGATACGCAGAAAGCAGAAACATGTCCATCATGTTTCTCTGAACAGACGAGTACTGCTGGTTTAAAAGCAAGCAGAAAATCCAAAAGTCACCATTTTTCAGCTTTTCCAGTTTCACACTAACATAGTATGGAATAGTTTGGCTACACAGCAGCAACTGAGCTATTTTAAAAAAAAAAGGCTTTAAGCTGGTATCATGTACAAGTGTTGGGCTACTAGACAGTAGAATGTGTAAGAGATGACACTGGAGACGTGTGTGAGTGTTCAGTACAATACACAGGGAGGGCCACATCCAGCAGACACAAGGACAGACAAACAGAGAGCAACTCACTGTCGGCTTTGTGGGTCTTGTTGAAGACATTCTTCTCAAAGTTCTTCTGCTCCTTCATGGAGGGGTACAGCTCACGGTCATAGTACTGAAGTAGACACATACAGGACATGAAACAGTGAGTGAACTTTGGCACTGACCCTTCAGGGGTAAGGGCATTTTATCAGCAATAGCCGCTCAGTGGATTTACTTTTTGTTTTTATTGTTAGTGATGGATTCTGCCATTCCCTTGCTGCATTCAAATTGCCTCCACACACACACACACACACGAGGGATTCATAGGAATCCATACAGCATGTAAGAGTTACTCTTGTAATTTGGGTGGGTGGTGTAGGGCGTTGTGCAATATCCTTGGTATGTATGTAGATCAACTGCTGTGGCTTCAGAGGCAGCTGGGTGTAGTCTCATAAATTGCCTCAAGTGATGTCACTCGAGTCACAGTTGGGTGGGTTTGAAAATGAAATATTTTGTGGCTGTGAAGTTAAAAAGAAGTGAGTTTACCAACGGCTCAAGGCTGCATTAGCCCCTGTTCCTGTAACGCACCTAACTCAGCAAACAAATTGTTGCCAGTTGAGTTGCATTGTGGGTAATAAAGGCACCAGGTTTTGAGACTCTGCTAAGCTAACAGGCTGCTGGTGGGGGATTCATATTTACTCCATGGACACAGTCATCTCATCTAACTCTCGGTGAGAAAACAAATAGGCATATTTCCCAAAATGTCAGAATATTCCTTTATGAGGAATTATAACAATCCTTTCATGGGGTTTTACTATTTGGAACCCTCATGGGGAAAAACACTTTGAAGTCTGGCTCGGGAATCCATATATCAAATACTTTTGTACTACAAACAAATGCACGCTACATGCAAATTCTTGCAGTGAATGGAAAGAAATGAAACTTGTCTTCTGTGTTCTTAAGAAGGGCAGCAGGGCAGTAAAATGAAGGTAATGTGCCGTTAATAGGCTAAATGTGACATCACTGGTATGGTCTTTTAACTTTACCTTGGACAGAAGTCTGTTGCCATCATTGTCAAGTATGAAAACAGCTTTCACTGTGTACAGGGAAGGTTCCTGCAACAATAAACAGAAAGAACGTCTTAAATATTTTAGCTTTGCTGAGTCACCTCAGGGAAACATTTAGGACTGGGAGAGGTCTGCTTCATACTGCCACGGATAGATTCAAAGCCATTTTTCCCACGTCTGGCCAGTGTGTTGCATCAACCTTTACTATCCAGACAAAGCCAGCTTTTCCAGCAACACCCTGCTTTACATTCACTCTGAGCCACACAGTCCAATGGCTTCCTACATTTGACCCTAGGCTGCATTCACAGCTTGTTTTATCTCTGCAGAGGTTTCATTTGGTTTCCTTCTGGCCATTCATCAAGGTTTGTTGTGTACTTTCTTTTCCAGATATGGAAATGACCAAATGACACTGTCCATCCTCCTGCACACACTTCATTCATCCTCTCCTCCATCCATGCGTTCGTCCCTGTGAAGAGTTTTCAGGCCCGGGACAAAGTTCTGTTATGCACTGACTAGCATAGATTCACAGTCAGAGTGTATCACAGAACTTAGACCAGGAGCTTATAACATTCTGTGTCCAGTATTGGGAGAAGTAAGAGTAGTTGCGTCAGCCACCTCAAACATAGTGTCTGCTGGTCTGCCACTGGCTGAACTTTGAGGTATGGTAAATTTCAGAAATGTGTTGGTTGAAATATATAATAAGCCAGTATTATGTCAAAGTCACCAAATACCATTGGTTTTAGAACCTATGTTACCTTAATTCATGTGCTCTCCTACTTTAACTCATTTTACATCATCGTGCATTTCAATCAAGTGTCAGGTCGGATTTGTCGACCATATTCCATGTTTTGCTTTTCAGCTCACACGGTTTATTCAATAGCATATTAGCATATCCGTTCTGCTAGTTGCTTCAGGCGGTATTGCAACAATTACAAGTAGCAGTTAGCAGGTCTAACTAATCTCCATGTGAGAACTAGCTGCTGTAGTGTGGTAAAACACTTCCTGTAGCCTCCAATGACTAGACTATGTTTGACCTTCCAAACAGCCGGTGCAGCCGGCAGCTGATTCCTGGTCCTGCCCTGTCCTGAGGGGAGCAGCTCTTTGCATAACATGACGGATGACGATGAACTCATCTAATCTCTAAAATGACTTACTTGAGATCAACAGCTTAATGACATCTGGATCAACATAACAACTAAATGGCTAAAATGTAAAAAATTGGCTGCTTGGTTTAAACATAATGATTTTCTGTAGTGTGCATGTTTCTAAGTAGGTCATGGACTCAGACAAAACCAGAAGACCAATTTGGATGTCTAGAGACAGTTCGCTAAAAACAACATCAAAGCTTCTTATAATTTGGACTTGGCGGTTGTCTAAACTGCAATTTTGAATAACATTTTGATTTTAACCACATTATGGGGACAATATACTAACAGGACATTCTGGGCACTTAGCTCATGCTGTAATAAAGAATAACTGACAGTAGCCGAGACCTCTTTGGGTTTTTCAAACGATGACAATGAAAAGCATGATGCAAAAAAAAGACCTTCAGATTAACATTTTTTGCTTCCATCTGTTTTGCTAAACAGAACCAGATGACTCACAGTTATTGTATTTTTCACAAAGTCTATATATTAGAGGAAAACCTTACTTTCCAGCAAGCTTTATGATCTCTCTTAAAACTAATTGAAGTCTAAATTTGGCACAGGCTTGGATGCAGCAAAGACTACAATCAAAGGATTTACAGCACAAAATAGGAAGAAGCGTCATTCCTCCAGAGGGAATGGAGGAAGAGAAATGTCTTTACAGAACAGTTTGACATTTTGCGGATTACGCTCATTTGTTTTCTTTCCAGCAATTAAATATATAGCTCAACAGAGTCAGAGTCAACAGCTGTTAGCGTAGTTAAGCACAAAGACTGGAACCAGGGTAAAACAGCCAAACATCATTTCTACACTTTGGTTTTTGAACAGATTACGCAGACAAGATACAACATGTTAATTAGTGAGCTTCAGAAATGTTGGTAGGTGGATTTTGTTACCTTTGGAACGAGGCAGGCTAACTGTTTCCATTCATTGTGCTTTCCAGCTGTTAGCGTCAACCGTCTCCTCAAACTCTCAGCAAGAAAGCAAACGCGTATTTCCCAAAATGCCACTTTTTGCAACATTTCTACTCTGGTAGGCTATTTGAATGTAAAATATAAGAACTACAGGTGATTCATTCCATGACTCAACTGTTTTATTTGCTTGATATTCGTCCTCTGGGATGGATCTGAAAAAAGTGCACATGAATACAATGCTTTGTACACATGACTTAAGACACAGATTGCTGATTTTCCCCATCAGCACATGAACGCAGCATAGTGGTTACTACTAAACATGAAAAACTGGGGAATCCTCACATCTGGATCAAAACCAAGTCAAATCAGTTTTGACATTTACCTGCTTTTGTCCTGTTCTTTTATGGAGGTGTGTAATGTTGGTGGTTTGGGAGCTTTATTCTTCTGTCTGAATACGATCATCCAGTGGTCGTAGGTTTTAGCCAATGGCCCTTAACTGTGGACACCTGTTGCTTATTGGCATTGCTTTGAGATAATCATATAATGAGATGCTTGAGGAAATGTTTTGTGCCTGATGAGGATCTACAACAGGTCAAATCATTACGCAGCATCAAAAACAGATTCCACTGGATTTTGCCCGTATAGTGGCACCTTTTTTAACTGAACCACACACTGATCTCTGATCAGTTTGAATTGTGTAAATAATGTGGGGTTTTTTTTAGTTGAATTCATTTTTGATTACACATCTTTTTATTCCTCGTCCACACTAATAACACCACAATCCAAACTCTGCAAAAATAAGCCCTTATGATGTTGTCAGGATTATCTCGACTTGAACTTGGAAACAAAAAAAGTACAAAAGAAAGCCTCTATTAAAAACTCATGGAAAAAACATGCCATTGAGTTGCATTATGGGAAAAGCAGGATTCAGTGTTTTGGATCTGAACTCTAGGGAGTCTGGATATCTCAGCTTCTGCTGCACAGATTTTGACCTTTCTTCTTTTTTTTTTAAATCTGTCCCTTGAGAGTCGCTCAGCTTTATGGACATGCAATGCTAAATTGCTGAAGTACCTTTAAGTAAGATTTTGAGTGCACGACTTTCACTTGCAATGGAATATTTTAAGTGACCAAAAGCTATCACGAATTATTTCCCACTGATGCAAATGACACCTGTAGAGAGAGACAGACACACAGACTGAGGGGAGTGGGAGGGAGAGAGGAGAGAGACAGAGACAGGCAGAGAGACAGTAGGAAAGCAGAACAAGATACATGTGCCAAAAAAAAACTCAAAAGAAGTGAAAGGACAAACAAGAGATTGAGAAAGAGCAGCGGTGGAAGAAAAAGCACGCTCAAACCATTTACTTCAGGAAAGGGAGCAATTCAGCGACCCAAAAAATGCTCCATTTAAAGTAAAACTTGCACATTAAGTCTAAGTAAACACATCAGCAAGTGCCATGCAACTTTCCTGAAGAAAAGCCGCAAGTGGCTGCAAGTGGCAAATACAGGATACTGATAATTGTGAAATCACAGCGAAATAATTTCAAAGTCAGCAAATCAGCTCAGTCATGTTGGTTATACGATACTTATCTAAGGTTTCCTAGAATCAGCTAACTTTCACAACAACAAGGCTGAGCTGAGGTGGAGCTAGTTTGAGTACACTGAAGTCCAGTTTTATAGTTTAATCTACGTCCATGTATCATATCTATGAGATGATCGTAGGGTTACTTTGGAAAATACTAGGTTAAAGTTGCTAGAGTTGATAGTTAAATGTGGTGGAGAAAAACTGGAGGCTAGTGGACAAGAAGTAGCATCACGGATGTACTCAGGTAGTGTGATAAGTAACATCCATCCAAAATAGAAATGCAGAAGTCAAGCATGTGTAACTCGCAGTTTAAGCTATGATAAAGCAACACACTGTACAGGCTGCTCGTGTGTTTTCTATGTGAATATTATAATGAAAAATACTTTATATTGTATATAGTAAATACATCTGATGGAGCAAAGAGCACAATACTTGCCTCTGTCGTGGAAAGTGGAGTACTTTAAGTAAATGAGTAAATGTACTTAGTTACTTTACAGCACTGAGAAAAAGCGAAAAAGAAAGAGTGAGACAGAGACCTCAGAACAGCCAGCTGACAGAGAGAACTGGAGTAAATGTGAGAAGAGACAGAGTGAGGGAGAGGCTGAATAAATGGTGCGCAAGGCAAGCACGGAGAGAGAGCGAAAGAGAGAGAGAGAGAGAGAGAGAGAGAGAGAGAGAGAGAGAGAGAGAACGGTGGACGTGGCACCTACTCTGCTCTACACGTCAACCGATCTGTGCACAAGCAGACATTCACGCACAGACCCGCTTTGACTTCAGCACACACTCGCACTCACACGCTACTTCCCCTTCTGTGTGACACAGACAGGATTGTGTCTCTACAAGTGGTCCCTGCAGGACCTGAAGCTTTGGCTTCCAGGCGGCAGGAGAACTGTCCTGTTGCGCTCTGCACCGGACTCACTGTGGATAAGTGGATAACAGCTGTGGCTCAACCTCTCTATTGTAATGGAGTTAACTTAACACCCTGATAAGTAGTCGCACTGTAACCAGCACAGACAATTTGTACTATTTTTACCCGCATAGAAGGAAAAACTGGCTTTTAGACGCGCTGTCTGCTTGTGGATCACTGTGCTCAGATCAGGCCTGCGCGTCCACAATCACACAACATGACGACCACAGTCCGGATCACACTCACATCAAGGAATTCAGGAATAAATACAACCTGTTTCACATTTCTGATCAGTCTGCAGCCCCTCCTCCTCCTCCCTCTCCCCCTCCTCTCCAGCTATTACCCACCACCAAAACTGCCATAATGCAACAAATGTCCCGCACGCGAATAAAAACAGTAGAAAAACAGTCCAGAAACTGACGCGGACAGAGCACTTCTTCAGCCCCACGTTCAACGCGTCGCTCCCCGAGCCCGGTGAACCGCGGAGAGGCTTACCGGAGACGTGGAGTCCATCGCTGCCGCCGCTGCCGTGCTCGCTCGGTGTGTTGACGTGGACAGCTCTGAGCTGTCACACCGAGATCACTGCTGCCTTTTTTTTTTTTTTTTTTTTTTTACGGAGCCGCCCGGGCGCGCTCCCGCTCCCGCAGCAGTCAAGCGGATAGAAGCACAGGAGCCGACGGCAGAGCGCGCTCCCGACACCCCTCCTCCTCCACAGCTCGCTGCCCTTTCATAATAAAAGTCTTAGTGCTCATTCAGAGGCTCTGATTTAGCCTCCAGTTTACCGAGATGTGTTGTGGATATGTTCATGATGTTTAACACTAAGACTGTGACATTCTGCATTTTTACATATTTTCCACAAATCCCATAAAAAGACCAAAATCATCAATGGACTGCCTGCGCAGCCAAAACTGATATAGCTAATTATTATTAGGCTGTTATTAAAAAAACACATCAGTGGGCCACACCATTGCACTGAGTGACCTGTCTCTTCATTATTTATATCATATTATTATATGCATTATGATGCACATGGGCACTGTAGTTTATTTGTGATTCAATCCCACATAAACCTGCTGTAAATACTCACTAATGTATATTAATCCACCGCTGAAAATAGTCCACAACAAATGCACAATTTCTTGCTGACTGAGTAACATTTGCTAAAAACTATAAAGGTAATAAATGAGTCTTTTTTTAAATATCTAAATTAAACCATATCTTTATATCCATGTCTTCAACAGGAAATAATGGCTTTGGGGCTGGGAGCCACAGACAGGTTAGGGAAGTTAGGGAAGTTGTTGTGTTGGTCTTGTCATGTTTGTTGACAGTAAGAAGATGTGGAATAACTTCTGCCTTATCCTTTGAATAAAATGTATGGCTAGTAGTGTGCAAGTCCTCTGTGGGGAATGGGGGCCACCCTGTGCATAGTGTTTGGGTTTTGTTTAGGCTTAGGACATTGCTTGAAGAGCAATACAAAAGTTTCAAGGTCACGACAGAGTGACATTTGAGCTAACCAGAGGGTTACTAGGGTGACTAGGAAACATGCAATCCTGCTTAAAGGAATTTTCAGCCATTCATTGCACTCACTTACAGTTGGGAGACTTGCAAGATACTGGTTGTTAAAAAAGAATGATCACCATCAAAGAGCAGAGGCTGACATGTTTTACCTTGCTTTCACATCTCTAGTTCAGTTCATTTGGTCCAGATCCAGGCACATTGCTTCCTTTCAGTTTTGGTCCAGTTCGTGTTCACATTTTACAAGTGAACCCAGAGCAGTAAGCATGAAGTTACACAGACTGACATGTAACTCAGTGGTTGAGCAGCTTTCATACCAGCAGGACAACATCACAAACAAATATACTCTATCGAATTTTATTATTCTTATTATGAGTAATTCTAAAATTTGATCACATCAAATTAAATCACTAATGTCCATGGCTGCAATCATTTTATTTTGCTTGCTTATCCTGAGATTATGCAGCTTCTGAAAAGTCACAGTGGGATTTTTTTTTTGTGATTCTTTTGTTTCTCATGCATTCAGTTTTGAGTTTCAATTAATTTTGAGTTCCCTCGCTGGAATTTTTGCACTTTGAATTCCCTCACATGAAGTTTCCCTCAGATCCACAGAGAAAAGATGAACTACATTATGAAACAGTGTTGTGTAGGCTGTTGTTGGTTGTGACCATATTGGAATTTGGTGCACCCTCAGCTGTTCTGCTCAGGTGCAAGTTTGCAGCTATTTGGATAACTAGAGGAGCTAGTTAGCCTAACTCCAGACTGCGGCAGGGGTCAGTTGAAATGTACTGTAGCTGTGATTATGATAAAGCCATGGAGTGTTGTAGCTATATATGGCCATCACTGCTGCTGTGTTTGCAGCTCATGATGCTTTGGGTGTGATTATGGCTGCAACACATTAATTCAGAATGGATGTAACATTACATTCAGGGATTGTGTGTGAGCAGTGTATTGGCATGGTTGAGCTGGCTGAACGTTGCATTGAAGCTGCTGTATTCCTGAACTCCTGTGGTGTATTGGTAACACATCTGTCATACAACATGACAAGTTTATTATCCAGCCATCTTTAAATAAATGACATAGAAATGTTTTCTCATTATAGATAAAAGGATAACTTTCCTCTTATCCTAAGAACAAAAACATTTTCCAATGACAACAATTGACTTGAGATCATGAACAGCAGGATTGTGAAAGAATAATGCAACGGCCATTCTCTTCTTTATCATAAACTAAAATGTAATTATATAAAAAACACACATCGACATGTTGAGCTGGAGGTCTATGGGCACATGATTCCATTCAGCAGCGCTATAGTCAGTATAAGAAATCTGTGCACTGACTAAATGTTGAGTGAATGCCTCTCGTGCACGCTACAGATGACTGATATTAATGGTCCAAATGTTTCAGTAATGTTCGTCCATTACTGCGGGACCGAAGGCGCATCCTCGAGGCACGGGCACGCGCCTCTCCAGAAACTGAGCGAGCGACGTCCCCCTCCAGCGTCCTCCCCTTTCCCCGCGCTGCATGCTGGGAAATCAAGTTCCTAATCGTTCAGGAAAGATGGTAGACGTGCAGCCGCCACCCCTCCGGAGCCTGGATGATTTCCTGCTGAGCTCGGCCCGGTTCGCTGTACCCGATGTGCGCGACCTGGACCGCTGGAACAACCGCATCATCAACAACTTACTGTACTACCAGAGCAATTACCTTGTGTCTGCACTGGGCTTCCTGCTCCTAGTGGGGTAAGTTTCATTATTCTGACGTGGTCGCCCCCTCCCTGCCCTCTCTCATAGCGAACATACTGGAAATGTGTACAAATACTTGTGAACTTGTGTGCTTGTCTTGTGTTCAGCTGCCAATCTGACAGTGGTTTTGCATTTGTGAGCCGTCTGCATGATCGCACTGACTTTAAAGATGAGAGCACAGACTGTAAGTTTGCATCAGCTGATGAGGATCAGAGCGAAATCAACTCTTCCTCTGTCTGCACACCTCTCTGTCTGTTTTCAGCTTCAGCCTCAATGCTCCATGTCAGGTTAGAGGAAGACAGCTGGTCTTCATCCTCTGTCACCCGGGGGGGGGGGGGGGGGCTGTCATTTAAAGGGAATGCCGCTAGACAATCTAGAATTGGCATCATAGATGTGAGGTTGTGTCACGTCAAAATAAAATGCATGTTCTCCCACTACAAAGAGACCAGAAACCAGTTCAAAGTCCCGCTGGGAGGAACAACACACACAGTGATGTGCAGGAAAGGTTGACATTAAAATACCATTGTATTTGTGACAAAAGTAGAATATAGAGCTGCAGAGTCGGACCCAACAGCGTCTGGAGGAGGACATGGTTGCCAGAGCTTTGCCACAACAGCAGGGAGTTGTAAGAAATGGCTGTTGTTCCAATTTAGAACAAGGCTCAGTATTTTCTGAAACAGCTGGTCGCTCTAGTTTTTATCAAATGTTACTCAAACAGGAGGAAATAGTGCGTTTGTTGGGGACTATTTTCAGCGGTGGATTAATCCATGTTTGGTGCTCGAGTGAATATTTGGGGCAGCAAAAGGAACAATGTAGCTCTATGTCGCAGTGGGATAAGATACCAGGGCTTGGATATACAGCCAAAATACTCGTAAGAAGATACTTTGATTGTTACTTTGTTAACCCCTTTCCCTCTGCCTCCTAAGACTTGTCTCTACAACACTAGTTTTATGTCACCACGTAATTCCGATACTTCCTGTGTGTTGGTAAATGTCTGTTTTCTCTCAGGTATTTCCAGCCCTTCCAGTTGTGTGTCGGGGCGATAGTGGTCACCTTGTTGTTCCTGGGCTTTGTCTGGGCTGCCGAGAACCAGGCTCCCATTCGCCGTTTCCGCAGAAACCACCCATCAGTTGCTGTGCTGGCCATTCTTTTGGTCAGTTACCTCTTCATGACGGTGCTGGGAGGTGTGGCAGTGTTCCTGTTCGGGATAGCCTTCCCTATACTGAGTGAGACACACACACACACACACACACACACACACACACACACACACATACACAGTACTTGCATATTCCACAAAACATGGAAATTTGAAAATAAAGGCCTGTCTCAAATGTAAACTTGTTTCAGATTGTTTCTGTCTGCAGTTTTATGAATCAGTATTTGTGAATTTACAGTAATTTGAGAGTAAACTGTGTCAGCTCAGTTAACCTGACTGAAGTGTTAAATAGCTAACTGGCATGCATTTCATCCCTTCTTCCCTCTGTGTCTACCACTGTTTCGCAGTGGTTCTGGTCCATGCGTCGGTGAGGCTGCGTAGCCTGAAGAACAAGCTGGAGAACAAACTAGAGAGCATCGGTCTGAAAAGGACACCCATGGGACTCCTGCTAGAGGCTCTGGGACAAGAACAGGAGGCTGGATCCTAGGCAGGAAGAGGAGGAGGAGGAGGAGGTGTGCAGGGGTGGGGGATAGTTTGGGTACCATTCGTGGCAAATGGTAAGCAAAATGAATGTGATATGGGGCAAGTCTGAAATGGGAAGAGGAGAAGAGAAACATAGGAGAAGGAGAGAATTATTGTAGGACAAGAGGAAGAACAAGCAGAAAAATGAAGTAGAAAGAAAGAGTCCAGAACAAATTTGCTTTGGTTTGGTTTAAAAGAACTAGTCAGAAGTCAGCAGTGAAGGAAGAGATCCGTTCTGTGGTCCGGTGGGAACAGGACATTCCGTCATCCGTGATGTGTTTGTGCCAAAGCTTTCACTTTAAGCACACATTGTTTTATTTCATTTATTTTGACATGACACACTCCTGTCTTTGCACTACATGCTGTAAGTATGCAGTGTTGTCGCCTCATGGGCATATTCACATTGACCCTTGATGTGGTGGATTGTAAAAAGTTGTGCACCTTTGAGTCTTTGTGTATTCACGCATCGACTTGTGCTCTGTTTGTGTGTCAGTGATTCGTACTCTACCGACCCACTCTCATCTACTGGGTGGTCTGTGCTCCATCTTAATGACATCAATAGCATCATATATATGAAAGATAAAGTCAAAAGTAATGATTTTATATAAAAAGGTTCAATATTTAGAGAATAACGTTGGAATTTTACAAGAAAAAGTTGCAATATGTGCTCTGCTCAACACATCCGGTTATGTTCTCACGTCTTTTAATTGGTTTCATTTTAGTATCTTTCCAATAAGCACTTTGAGACTAAAGTTCTTATTGATAAAAAAACAAAACAAAACTGTAACTTAATGCTATCCACATCTCACATTTGACATTTTAAAACTGACTGGCCTGTTTTGAGTATTAAAATCTTTTCTTGTAAAGTTCTAACTTTATTTTTGAAATGTTATAAATATAAATATAGTAAAAATATAACTTTATCTTGAAATACAGATACTTTCCTCATAAAAATTACAACTTAATTACCATCATTTTACAACATTTTCTTGTAAAATCATGTGTGTTTTAGAATCCGAGTTTATTTCATACAGTTACCAATGTATCTTATAATATTAGGACTTTTTGCATACATGCAACTGCATTCTTGAAAGAAGATTGCATCTCCCCCGTGGCCCTTATACTCCATCGTACAGAGCCACCTGATTTATTTTCCTCCCGCTAGGTGACCCCCTCCAGGGTCTCAGTACACCCTTCATATTTAAAACCATGGAAAACCAAAGTATTGATGCTCTGACATGGAGTGGTAGTTGAGGGAGTACTAATCAGGCCTTTCATTCTCTCAAGTGTAAAGAAAAACAAAATATTAGCACAGACAGCACCACTTGACCTGCATTAACTTCCGATGAATTCCTTTTTCTTTTAGTGTTTACATGATTTTGTGCTGCATTGAAAAGTGACTTAAATGCTCAAACGAGGTGAAGTTTTGAAGGAAAGAGGAGGTTTTATCGGTTCAGACCAAATCTAATCAGCTCCTTCAATCTAAGACTCTGTTGAGCATAATAGTGTTGATAAAGGACCAGCAGGAGCAGAGGTGATAAATGAAGGAAACACATCCCTTGATCTAAACTGATCGTTTCACTAACCACAGTTCTCAGCCTGTATTTATCTAGAAGGAAAGGCCTCACCCACAGAGCTGCCTGTTACAGTCCTCCACTGCTGGTCAGTGGGACTTGCCCAGTCTTCCAGTGCTGGAAACTGGAGCAAATGAATAACTTTGAATTTACCCTTGATTCCTTTCTAACTTCAATCCTTGTTACTGAAATATCCCAACAATTATTGGATGGACTGGGAGTTTACCACCGAGAAAAGATGCATGTATTCACTCCAAACAGGTTGATGGAAATGTGTCTAAAATCTAGACTCTTGGTCTTATTTTATAATTATTATTTACTACAACAAAGAGTGTCTGAAAAGTCTACAGTCACGGCAACTAAACCAGTATGAAACATGGGATTCAAACCCTGCTCAAGCCTCCATTCCGTAAACCTCGACACTGTAGACCACCTTGGTGTTCACAGAAAACTAGTCGTCAGCATTATGATACACAGTACGTGGTTGTTTCCCGGCTTTGTAGACGTGTTTTTGGAAGAATGGTAAAAAAAGATACACTCCTGTTTTGCTCTTATGAGCTAAGGAAAAGTAGAAAACTATGAAGGAAAGGTTTTTCAGCAGTTTTATAGCTTATCGTTTTGTACAGGAGAAGCTGAGTGAAGGTATTTGACAAACTGAAAGCTATTTTATTGTATTCTAGCTGCCTGTTGTGGGGACTCTGCATTGCATTGCTTTGTTGAAATCTGACAATATAAAGACATGAGACCTGGTCTGAACATGTGTTGGTGGAAACTTAACTGTTGCATCCTGTATTGAAGGAACTGGGTTTCCCTCTGAATTATTTTCTGTCCTTAGATGATTTCAGACAGATTCTTCCTGGTTTCTTCCACGATAACACGTCTCTCTGTCCAGACTAGTGTTTATTAAGATGCAGAGAATGCCTGATTTTGTTTCTGTGTGTGGATTTTTGATTATTAATCATATTGTTGACTATTGAAGACGATGTTAGCATTGATTCTTATGGTGTATGTGCCATTTTAGTTATGATATTTGCCTTGTACAATGATGGCTTTGTGGCAGGAAACGTGGCTGGTATGGGGCTTGAAGCACCAACGGTGGTTTGTATTGGTCCCGAATCACTGAACATGAAGTCAGGAAAAACACTAAAATCTGAGAAGAACAAAGTGCTTTTTGGTTTACGTTGTAACTCTTAAGCATTTACTGTGTTACAAGAATGTAAACAGAGAGAATATTTCTGCATGACTCTGCATATTTAACTATTACAGGTCTCTGAATGTTGCCTTCCATTCAGCTAAATGTTTGAATTATAGTTCACCAACACAGTATCTCAGACTATTTTGCCAAAAGCTGTTAATTACATTTATTTAAAGTGTTTTTCTAAATAAAAAAGAATGATGTACTGCAGTGTGTCTGGACTATTTATCCAAAACCCAAAATGAAGGAACTTCATATTCACTCAGAATGAAGTTCAGACCAAAATCCTGCTTTTTGAAGTTCTGTTATATGCAATATTTGCCAGCTTGACCTCTTGGCCCTAGAGTGAAGGCCAGCAGGTGAGCTAGCCACAGCTAACCTGAGCTAAAACAATCTGAACACACTGGCTATCGTCTGATGACAGCTTAGCCTCTGGGGGCCAACCGCCAACGTCTCAGGGCTCCCTGCATAGCCAGCAGATATCAAGATAATGAATATCTGAGCCAAGACTTCCTCCTCTGTGTGCTGGTCATTATATGCAGTCCAATTAGCAAGATGACTTTCAAACTTGAGACGGCATTTCGGCCATTGTTCCGACTGTTTTGCATGTAACCAAAGCCAGCTCAAAGGTGATTGGTCAGTACAACTCAAACTACAAACAGAAACCACAAGCCTTCAGATCCCAAAATCTTTTCATTGCAGAATAGGGGTTTATAGAGATCATTGCGAAACTTAATACTAAGTTTACTTTTAGAAACAAGGCAGCAGCTGAGACAAAACCCATTCTGCCAAAGCTAACTAGCTTACTAGCAGAGTGTAATTAAGAAGACCAGACAGAGCTGACAGTTCTTTTCTTACAGCAGCTGCCAGTTTTACTGCAGTTGTCGGTCTAACATTAAGTGTTCATGAAGGTGTCATTAATGTTGTCAGGTAATAATCTAAGCTCACATTTTCCCTTTCTAGCGTTTCTGAGCATTCAACCACATCCCCAGTCTTCATCATGGTGCTTTTCAGGTGTCATCACATGATGTACAGTGAACGTGAGCTTTCAGTCACTTGATATGAGACAGTTGTACATGGCCTCCAAGCCATTCTGCTTATATACGTATCATCATATACATGATATAAGATAATGCTTGCTTTACTACCTTAACAGCAGGTGGTGCTCTCTCTCTCTCTCTCTCTCTCTCTCTCTCTCTCTCTCTCTCTCTCTTACACACACACACACACACACACACACACACACACACACACACACAAACACACCATCAACAAACTCCAACATGCTCACATATCTCTTAATCTATATATAGTCTTTAACAACAGGTATCATTAGTATATTTCTGCTCTCTCTCTCCTTTTTCAGTCACAGCTGTGAGATAGTAATTCAGACATTTGATTTCTTGAATCATTTTCAGATGGCAAACCCTAAAGATGGGGTAATTAGTTCAATAGAATTTGAAATTTAAGTAAGCATTAAGGGATATTTCTTTCAAAAAAGTGCATGCAAAGTCACAATTAAGAGATACAG
This sequence comes from Chaetodon auriga, assembly GCF_051107435.1. NCBI lineage: Eukaryota > Metazoa > Chordata > Actinopteri > Chaetodontiformes > Chaetodontidae > Chaetodon > Chaetodon auriga. The sequence goes on from NC_135089.1 coordinate 20,780,582, forward strand.
TAAGTCAAAATTATGAGATAGTAATTCAATAAGTCAGGTCATATCAAAGCCTTGGACTTACTAAGTTGCTTCCATATTTCTGTTAACTTTGTATTTGAGTCATGCATTCTGTTCTGAGGTACTCTGCTCAGAGGGAAAATGTTCATACCATTGAACATGTACATTATCAAGAGTGGCTGAGAGTGACTATGAATCCACTGAATGTAATGTGGACTGTGTGGATCCTGAGCTGCCTGAAGGTGTCACATGTCTACTGTCTGGGCACTGGGAGCCTTCAGCTGTGTATAAACTGGGAGAAGCTCTTTGTACACGGGAAGATGATGAAACTTATTCTTTCTTTCTGATGGCTGACTTAATGTGTTTCTATATTCAACTGAAAGCTCTCTCTCCACATCTATCCTTTAATCGTTGCTACTTTCTCACGTCCACAGTTCATTAGACAGTGGAAGACTAGCTTCGAGTGATGATATGTTTACTCGATACATTGACTAAGAAAAAAAGTATTTCTGTTATCTGTGCACTGAATATCACAAATACTGATGCAATATACAATACCCAGTTTAGTGAAAAAGTCACTGAAAGCATCTCTTAGACGGTGGCTAAAGGGTCTTTGAAACGAATGTCCTTCAGAGTAATCTCACAGGATTCTTCAATGCAAGTTTCTTTAAAACACAAGGCAATCACTTCATAAGGTATGGACAACCAGAGACCATCATTCAACTTTATATGTAGTTATTTAGTATATTGTGTTGCCTTTGCTTTCTGGGGAATATGTATTTATGTGTGGGTGTGTGCACCAGTGTAACTAAGCTCTGCACTGCAGCTATATACAGTACTGTGACTTAAATTACATTGTTTTTGTCTGACATGGCAGAATAAAGAAAGCGGTTTTAAAAATCTGTTATTTTCTTTCCCCTTTCCCTTCTGCTGATTCATTATTATCTCTCCTCGTTCACTAAAGGCTGCTTCTGAATCAGTTTCACTTTCTCTCTCACACACACACACACACACACACACACACACACACACACACACACACACACACACACACACACACACACACAGCTGGTGTGTTTTTTCCAGGGAGGAGTCTCTACGTCATCGTGGGTGTCGCTATATAAAGGTCCCACCCTCTCAGTCCACACACAGATCAGACACGGAATCCGGGACAGTGTGGGAGACAGAAAGCACCTGAAACACGCTGCTGGACTCTGATCACTGGACAGCTGCCTCTGGTAAGACACCCTCCTGTCATACTTTGATATTACTGTGAGAAAGTCGCGTGAGCTCAGGAGCGATCCCACTTTCATCGTCAGAGGAATCAATGATACCCTGGAATGTTCTTATAATAGCCTGTCTTTGTTTTCCTGCCGGTCTCTGAGTGTGTGCTGTCTCGGTGATCTCTGTCAAAACGTTTCTTCCCGTTCATTAATGCGTTCGAGCCGGTTCAGTTTAGGATGAGCCAGCGATGAAAACATTGTGTAACCTGTTGCTCCGGCTGATCCGCACACTGATTTCCTTCTTATTGACACGCAGAGAGGAAAACAACAGGAAACATGACAGCAGTAACAAACAGCACAGAATGACAATGATCCAGAACAGTCACTTCCATTAGTGTTAGTACATGAGCCTGACCTGCAAGGTGTGGTGGTTTCACTACAGTACTGGACACAAATGTGAGACACTTGTACTGGAGTACTTTAATTTCATGCTACTTATACTCCTTTACAATTTAAATGTAGTACTTTTACTCTCCACTAGTATCTGACTGCTAAGATTTTACATATAAAACACAAGGTGAGCTCATACAGTATGATGCATTATTGTTAATATTGTAAAATTAACTTCATATGAACTTCCCCTCCACCATCTACAACAAGATAATGCTTCTTATACATCAATGCACAGGTAATAACACACAGGGACAGTTTTGTGCATTAGGAGAACTTTTACTTTTGATACTTTAAGTACATTCTTCTACTAATTATTAAGTACTTTGAGTATCAAGAATACCACTGCTGTTGAATGTGGAGCACCAACAGTAGGCTATTAGACAACACTGCCTGTTTTATATGGCATCAGTGTGACCAGAGTCCAAGAGTCTTACACTAGAATAGAATCAAACTTTATTGTTCACCAAGATGGAAAAGTGTTTTTGTCCATCTGACACAGCACATGGGAATAATGCTGATGGGAATAAGGTACAACACACAAAAAGGAAGAATATGAAAGGGCCCAAAAAAGAAGAAAAAAACTGATTCAGATTGTGTCTTTAAGAATTGAGCAAGCCAACTGCCTCAGGATAAACTACTTCTGATATGTTCCTTGCTTCCAAACCCATCCTACATTCTGTCACCTATCTGTCTTAATGTTACATCATCTCCCATGTAGCAATACTAAGACCCTCATTTCCTCAAATCGCACCATAGCACAACACTATACTTGATCAGATCATGCTCTAGATGATGCAGTACGCTACACTGAGCTAAAAACATGGGAATATTCTTTATAGTTAGTTATTTTGTATCTGTGGGTTTTGTATAAGGTGGTTCCACTGTGGCTTCTGTAAACAGGTTACCATAGCAGGAAATGTAAACCCAGGGACTTGCCAGAGGGAGGAGACAGGGAGAGGGTTTTTTTAGACAAACACTAGCAATTACATCATGTGGCTGCAGTGAGGCAGTGCGGGGCAGGCAGGTGGTTACCAAACCCTTTCTAGAAGTAGGTCGAAGTTACTGAGGGTGGCAATACAGGCCGGCTCTGCCCTGCCTGTGTGGCTGTCTTCCTTATCTCCTCGGACAAACGAACAAACGTCTCAACTGCTGCCTCTCAGCGGGTCAGGCTGCACTGACAATGTGAGATTATTATTGATAAGTGTTGTGCCGTTGTTATCATGAGTACAGTGCTTGGAATATTACTGTGCTGTACAAGTAGTGGTAGTAATACTAGTAGTAGAAGTATTCATGTTAACAATAACTTTATGTTATTATTAGTAGTGATAGCAGTAGTGTAGTTACTTAAGTAGTTAGTGAAAAGCAGAAATTTTGGTAGTAATAGTAGTGAAAACATGCAGCAGTGGTGGAGCATGTTTTCTGATCCTTTACCTTAGTGGCCTAAAAATAGAAGCACAACAGTGTAAAAACACTCCATTACATTAATTATTCGCTTTCTTGCCAAAAGTTAACTGAGAAGGTCAATACCATTCCTATGTGTGTATGTTAAATATGTAGCTACTGCCAGCAGCCAGTTAGTTTAGCTTAGCATAAAGACTGGAAACAGTCTAGACTGCTCCTCATGGCACCAGGCCACACGAACCGCTACTGGCATGATGCCTGAATTTCTGCTTGCATTGTGAGTAATGTACCAGATTTTGATAAGAAATGCTAAGCTAAACTGAATGGTTGGTGGCTGCAGCTTCATAGTCAATAGTTCAATTATTCACAGTGCAGGGAAATGGCTCCTGTGGGTGTTGGATTAATATATAAGTTATATTATTGCATTATTATTATTACTCATGCATTCATTCATACAAAGTATTTAACTGTTGAGTGGAGCTGTTTTGCACTACTTTGCTAAGTGTTGAACAGTTTTTTATTTCCTTTTTTTTTCCAAGCAAAATTGAAATCCACCCATTCAAACTTCACAAATGTGAAGATCTGTTCCTTTTCTTCTTTTCTCGTGATAGCAAACTGAATATCTGTGGGTATTGGACTGTTGCTTGGATCAAGCACAAGCATCGACTTGTGCTGTGGGAAATTGTATCAATTTGAGTAAATGCTTGTCAGAATCACTGCTAATTAAAGTATAGTTAGTGGTTAGCAGCCTGAAGATGAAAGTATACTTGGTTCAAAACATCAGAATTAACATCAGAAATGAAATATCTGTAACTGTAATATTTGGCCTGTGTGGTCAATTCTGTCCTCTGAAGTAAGCTGCTCTTTCAATTCACAGGAAGAAGCAATTGTGAAGTTTCACTGAAGAGCAACAGGTTTTGGATGAGCCTATAAGAACAGGAAAGATTCACAGTTTATCAGCCCTGATGAACGAGGAGTTCCTTCAAAAGCAGCATCTTCTACACTTGGACACTGAGCAGCTCTAACAGAGCAGTTGGGTGAAACTGTGAAGTTGTTGATCTTCAAGGGACTTAACACTTTGCCCAAAGACACTACAACAGAAGACACTTTCATTGTGGTGGTGACTGAGCTGAACCCTGATCCCTCTGCACGCAGTTGGACGTATCAAGGGCGATGCTGTACCTAAAGAAATACTTCACGGAGGGCCTGATCCAGATGGCCATCCTGCTCAGCCTGTGTGGAGTGAGGGTTGACGTGGGACTGGAGCCCTATCTCCCTCCCTCCTGGCATGAGATGATCCTGGGTCCGACCTCAGCGCTGACCCAGACGCAGTTCCACAACCTCCGCAACCGCCTGGAGGACGGCCATGGCCTGCATCCCAAGAGCGTGGACCTGGACGGGTTCTTCACAGCTCGAAGGCTGCTGGGCTGGGTCCACTCTCTGGACAGGCTACAAGTAGGAACACATGTCCATCTCTGTATTTGTCTATACAGCATTGTCCCATTCAAATGCAGTTAGAATTATGGTGCTAACATTTTAGCTCTTTCCTTGTTGCTAGGTACAGTTTTATTTGACAGAGGCTCTCCCAAACTTAGAAATATGTCTTTTTCTCTTTCTTTTTCCTTTGAATTGTTTCTACACTGTAGAATTATGAGGCTTAATGGAATCGTTTCACATTCTGGTAAACATGCTCATTCACTTCCTTGCCAAAGGTTTGAAGAGAAGATTGATAACATACTGTGTGTGCAGTAAATATGAGCCTGGAGCCAGCAGCTGGTTAGCTTAGCATAAAGGATGGAAATTTGGTAAAACAGCTAGACTGCCTCTGTTCAGAAGTACCAGTAAAGTAAACTAGCTGCTCCAGTGAGCTTGTGGAGCTTTTTTACCAACATAGGGCAGCAGATATTGCCAAAGTTACAAAAAAAACACAATTCTCTGCACTGAAGTTGCACAATGCCACAATCTTATGATCTGTCAAATGCTGATTTAGAATTTGAATGTCATCATTATGAACGAAGCTTCGAACTATTGGGTACAGCTCACCGAACTACTACTTCTGAAGAGGATTGGACACTGTTCTTCTATCCCACATTCCCACATTAATCTTCTGTTCCTTATAGATAAAAGTTTTCCCTGCTGATAGCTGTAATAGTCCCCACCCATAAGGAGAGAAACATGTTGAATGTTGAAATGTGTCATACCTTTCTCTACAGGTTCCTCATCCAGAGCTGGAGACATGGCTGGTCCAGCGGGAGCCAGATTCTCTCCCCGTGGGATTTCCAGACCAGACATCCCCATTGGTGAGAGCACCGACAGGGGAAGAGAGAGACCAGATTGATCAGCCTGTGGAATCCAGAGCTGCACTTGGTCCCCTGCAGGAAGAAGAGGAGGAGGAGGAGGATGAAGAGGTACAGCTGTTTCATTTACAGTGTGTTTAAGAACATTTAGGATACCTGTTTTAGCTTGTTCTTGGGCAGCATCAGAATTAGGGACCATGGTCAGGATTCTTTACCATTCAGCCAAGTTTGAAATGATCTGTTAGGACTATCTGCTATATTTCCAGCTCAGGAACCTTTAAAGGTGTAGGATGATAAATGTAGCAGATTTTTTGGGGAAACAAAGCTAACTGCCATGAGTCATGCATCAAGCTCTTGTCCTGTGTCTGACTGGGCTGAGTGTCTGTATGAGAGGGTAGCCTGTTATGGCTTTATAGTAAAATGCCATATAGTTTTAGTTCCCATCAGAATAAGTGTGTTTGTATGCAGAACTGGTTATGCTATTATACGACGAAGTCAGAGAGTACTTCAGAGTTCATTCCAGGTTCAAGGGTTGATGTTTTTATGTTTAGTTCACTCAGCAATCTCTGTTGACCTTTGTCCAGACCATAACCCTGTGGGATCTAGAGCAAAAGTGCTTGTACAGTTTGACAGGTATTACAACAGCTGCATGAGCTTAAAGGGACAAGTTGTTGTCTTTAAGCTGATGAAAGTGTGTCTCGCCAGTGGGTCTAAAGTCTGCCATCACACAGAGGAGTGATAGTCATCGCTCCTCGAAGGTATTTATGGTGTTACACTTGTTTGTACACAGGTGACAGAGATTGTCGTGTGAAGAAGGAAAGAAGAGAGCAGTTCACATAGTGTAATCACGCTTCGTTTTTCAGCGCCCAACACCTGGTCAGTCACTGCTGAAAGGTGCTGAGAGGGTTTCAGACACGGTTAGAGACGCGCTTCATTTAAAGCATACAGGCTCCTTGAAGTGATGCTTCTACTCAGGAACTTCAATGAGTAAAGCAACTTCAATGAGTAAAGCAAGCGTGATAATTACTATGGAGCCACATGTACCATACTGTGCACTCAGGCCGTGTCCTTACCACAACAGCTTAGGTATGATTCTGACATGTGGCCCGATGCTGCATGTCTTCCCCTTTCCACTCTCACTTCCCTCTATCAATAAAAAAAATAATAGATATACATTATTGAAGTGGACAAGAGTGCTGTTTTTGACTGTCACTAAAACTGAGTAGAATGTCATGTGAGATGAGTCAGATGTAGATGAGTCACCAGGAAACCTCACATCACCACAGATGACCTCACTAGGAAAATGAAGTAATACACAACAGGACAGTTGAAATACAGGAGAGGATACACCTTTAAAAGAAACATGCAGACGCAGTCGCCTGGCAGTCACTGACCTTTTCACCGCCTTGTGCTTACACTGCTGTAACCTGGTTACTGAGGGTTATGTGCAGTAGCCTGATTTCTGAAAACTTCATGTAAAGAGAAAAGAATAAGAAGTGTGAAGGAAGTATTCACAGGGAACAATGACTTGTAAAATCTAAGGACATTGAAAGTGAGAAAAAACATGTTGTCTCACTGCACCACTGGACCATTATTGACCATTAATGATGGGTCAATGCATGGAAAGATCACTCTGACCACACAACATTTGGGCCGTAACTCAAGAATTCATACACTAATTATGATAAGATTTCAAACAAATTTCTCAGAGGATAAAAAGATGAAGTGATGACATTTTATATCCAAAAGGTCAAAGGTCAACAGCACCTTGATGTCATGATGTTCTGCAAAAACACATTTCTGGCCATTATTAAACACCATAACTAAGGAGCAGAAGGAGAGTGTGAACATATCTCACATTTGGTCAGACACTGAATTGGTGACACTTGGTGTCCACCTTGAAACTGTGCTGATTGCATAAATTTTCTGTGCTGCCTGCTCGAAGATGTGTGTGAAGCATCTTCTTAGCTTCTTTGCAGCAACATCCATAGTTGAAGGATTGTATCAGCATTGTTTTTGCTGATACCGAGCTTCAGGTGATTGTAGTTGCACCATGTGATGAAGCTCTCTATCAGTGCTCTCTACTCCTCAGTTTCACAGTTCCAAAGCTCCAGATTTGTGTGTAACATGAAGACATTAGAGTGGTAGCAATCATCTCATCTCATCTCATTAAGGAAAGAGAGTGTATTGTCTAAAATGTTAAACCGCTTCTGTCAGTCAGATTAATACATGTAAAGGACATCTGATCTGGATGGCACCACTGCCTTCATGTTCATGCCTGCATGACCTCCATTTATTAATGGCAACACCTCAGACATGCCTGGTCAAGCTTCAGCCCGTAAGACAGACTGAAGCACATGTTTCACTTGGCTGTCAGATCTTTCACTGTAGATACAGACATGTTGAAACTGTGCATGATGTGCTCCACAAATTATTTTCAGAGGGGTGTCTAAAATAGCTGAAGGGGCCACTCTGGACCCTAAGGCTTGATGTTTACAAAGTTAAGTAGGGATTCTATCTATTTTCCATAGACTGAAACAGGATTTATCCTTCGCTGTAGGGGGTTAGACAGGGATTATGATTCTTAGAAGAGACGCGTAAACATCTCCGTCTATTCAAAGGAGGGTGCAGAGCTGGAAAAATGGTATTTACACTGGTGTCATTTCCGTTATATTTGATCCTTCATCAGCAGTGAGGTCGCCGTGATTAATCACCCTAATAAACAACCAAATAAACAAGTTCCATCACTTTATGTGGGATCACGCAAACGACACTGTGCTGAAGCAGCACTCACAAAGACACACACTCAGACTCAACACAGGTGCTGCTGCTGACAAACAGACTGTACAATACACAGTATACTGTAAATAGCCCACTTACTGGTTTGCAGGTCCAGTCTGGACTTGATTTCACACACACGGACACACACACACCCACCCACAGAACATCACAAACTTGATATAGCACACAGAGTTCTAAGTACATGCTGGACTGTTTTTGAATTCTCTTCATGTATCAAATGACACATGTACAAAAACACATATACAAGTCACACACATTTGCACTTCTATCCTTGTGAGGACACAAATTTACATAAAGCATTCCCTAGCCCCTTACCCTGACCTTAACCATCACAACAAAATGCCTAATCCAACCTTAACCTTAACCTTAAACCTAATTCTAATCTAACCCTCAACACCGAGTCTGAACCCTCAAACGGCCCGTTGACATGTCCTCACTGTCAAGGTCTAAAACTCAAATTGGTTCTCACAAAAATAGCTGTACAAATGCACACAGAAACACACACTCTCACCCACTCGCACACATGCACACACAAAACAATTTATTAGCTGCTTCCTGCCCTTGTGACCGACCGGCTTGTTTTGAAACCTGATCGCTGGCTTATTGCGTCCAGACACACATTTGCATCCCTCAGTTTTGCAATCCCCCCTGTTTACTGCATCAGCGCGCGCACACACACAAGCATGCAAAGAGCCAGAGGCATGCATGTAAACAAACGTATACAAATACACGAGGTGCAAACTTGTGCTCCTTTTTTAGCAGCGTTGCAGGAATAAAAGAGGAAATTGTGCTTTGGCCAAGCTTTATAGATTAAAGGATGGAGTGAGAAAGTGGAAATGTACAGTGTGTAATGAACATATCAGAAGTTGTGTTATTATGTAAGAGCTTTGCCCCGTAAAATGTTAATGGAAAATTATACAAGACAGTACTACTACTGCTGATTGCTGCTGTATATCACAGCAGTAAACAGTCTAACTGTCACTGGTTGCATACTCTTACTGGCTAGGGCAGAGGATGAACATTAAAAGCATTTAATGGAGAGGTAGTTCGGCTCATTTATTGCCATGTAGTGGTGGTAGTAGTAATAGCAGTAGTTGCTGTTTGAGAATTTAGCCAGATTTCAGAGCACACCTCTGTGTGGATTATCCTTTCTGTCGCACATTTGTTAATGTGCAATACAAAAAATTTTATAAATGCTATGCAGTTTCTATATTAATCAGAGTTGATGTGCTGCAGGAACATTTAAAAAGCCTAACTGCACCCCAGAATCCACCTGTACTCTCTGAGCCTCTGATCCCCTTGGGGTGCTGTTGCTATTGTCAGTCCCAACTCCCTGCTGTCCTGAGCTTGATGCTTCCCTGTGGGGAGTGACGAGGTCAGAGCCTAGATGCTTGATATTAAAGCTGTACCCTGTCTGTTTCATGTGAGTAGGCTGACTGGAGTTTTTTTTTCTTTGCATTTTTGAAAACAGTGTCATTACTGGTTTCTTGTAAGGTTCCATAGTGTAGAGGTTTAACATGTCTGCCTCACATACAGACGGTTTGGGGTTCAAAGTCTAGTGTAACCGGTCCCTCATATCTGCTGGTTGCAGTGGTGTGTGCGTCCCAGGCGTAATCCTGTTGGCCCACATCTGCCTTAACATTAACCATGTGAGACTGCTGAAGACAATTTAATAGCATGTTTAATACCCTGTCCGAAGAACACGGCTTCATGAAGTGAAACCTGTGAACTAGTTCAGGCGGTCAACTCAAGTCTCCCGCTATGCTCTCATGGCATACTGTTCTTTTTGCAACATAGATCCTGGGCTCCCATTCGCACTCATGTGGTGTAGTACGGGTTATGTGCACAGACTTGACCCATATATGTTCAAAGCCACATACGTGTCCTTGCTGGCCAGCTGCTGAAGGTCTGTGGGTTTGTCTGTAAGCCCCCAGCCAGGTCAGGAAAAGGTTAAAGTTATTTTGAGCCTGGCTGTCTGTCTCTGGTAAAACATGAGCCTTTATGTTCTGTACATACAGGCTGGTAGTATAGAAGACAGTACTGCAGCATTATACTATTACACTGATTAGCATGGTGATACATTACCTCTTCACTGTTTATTCCTCTTAAATCTCTGTGTGTTAACCATTTGTGTATTGGCGTATGTTTTTATTAACCATAAGCATATGCCAAATGCATGTGGAAAATATGTATTTAACATCCCAACATTTTCTCCCTTCTTTAAGTTTAGCTTCAGGAGTGTGAAATGATGACAAAATACTAATAATTAATAATAATGCAAAAGAAGCTTATTCCGGTAATGCACTAGCTTGACATTTTGGGAAATATGCTTATTTGCTTGCTTGATGAGACGTAACTGGACTGTGCAGAAAGAAACATGAGGTTCCATAGTATAGTGATTATCATGTCTGCTTTATTTTATTTATACATGAAGGTCCTGGGCTCAAAACCCAGTGGAACCAGTAGTTTAAGACAGCAAACTGGCCCGTCTGTAGAAGCTATACAGTAAACATGAAATGTTCACCCGCTATTTTGGATGGTTTTCAGAGACTGATGTGTAATGGTTGCACTGACTAGATCATCCTTCATTTTTATCTCCATAAACAGGAAGGAATGCATAATGTATTTCATCACAGTGGTGCTCTGGATGAAGGAGGAGAGGAAGAGGAGGAGGAAGACCTGGCCAGGATGCATAGGCATTACAGGAGGTCAGAGGCAGGAGGAAGACCAGGAGGTTCCTATGGCTGCGCTAACAGAGAGCTAACTCAGAATGAAGTAGATCAGGTAAGACATAGTGAGAATAAGATTTATTTACATTTCCCTGTGATAATAACATGCTACAGTATTTGTGTGTTTGAAGATAATAAAATTCTAGATTTACTTTAAGTCACCCAACAGCATGAGTGACGGTGATGTTGGTCTGTTGCGCTTTGGCCCAGATTAAAATCTTACAAATCTATTGGATGATTGCCATTAAATTTAGTACAGTGTATAATGGGTATGACCATCTCTCAGGGTTGCTAGTGTGAATGTAGCCTTGTAGTGGTTTAGTGAATTTTTAATATAGTGAATACCACAAAGCATCATTAAAGGAATATTTTGACATTTAGAATCATATAAATGGGACTATGACAACACACACTTTCAGACAGTTTCTCTAAGGAGTTCATGGTGTAGCAGTCAGGTATACACATGAAAGGTAATGGAAGTAACAGAAGAATAAAAAAAATGAACCTGAGAGAAGTTGCCCTGCCTGCTTTTACATCTCAGCACATCTGGCCAATTGCAGCGTTGAGTTTGGCATGAGTGTCGAATAGTCTGTTTTGGAAAGTTTAAAGAAAATTGTGACAGCTCCAATAATTCTGAGGGGATTTCATACAGTCTTAGGTTGTGGGGTTGTGAGGATAAAAATGGAACCACAAGTGAAAATAGCAACAAGAAGAAGTTAGAGAACATCACCACTGTCACTTTAACTGAATGGGCATATCTTATCTTGAACAGTTCTAAACTGGACCGTCTGACAAAGTCTGTATATTTGGATTCAGCAAAGTAGTAAATAGTGACTGACTGCAGTTTTAGTTCCTCAGGGCCAATATCAGCCTTAAAAAACCCTGCATCAGTAGAACCTGCCTCACATATACTGTCAGTATACTGTACATAAACTTGTGTGAGTGTTAAGTGAGGTGATCAGTGTGTCTGCCATGCTTGGGATCAGAGCTGGATGCTTCATCTTCAAATGCTGGACTGCTGCCAGCTAAGCAAAATAGAAAAGCATGGTTGACACACTTAAGCAGCTGCACCCCAGGGTGCCTGTTACACCAAGTGTTACCAATTAGCTTATTTCAGTTCACCTTCAGACATATTTCATAGTGACATTTAAAAATATCAAATATGGGTATGTTGTGTGTGTTGTAGTGCTGGCCCCTGTTTTTAGGGCAGATCTGAAGAGAAGCCCAAAGAATTCTGCTACCCAGAATTCACCTTTCCCTCATAGCACTGCAGGTCAGAGGTGAGAAGTGTCAGATTTATGACAGGATCCAGTGAAGATGGAAAGTCTAGACGGCCGTTTCGCAGAAATCATTGAGAGACAGAGGGATAGACACACACACCGACAGGTTTATTTTGACAAATGTGTGTCTTCTTAGAAGTCTCACTCTTATGGTATCACATGCGGGTCAGAATGAAACTGCCTCTTGGTAAAGGGACGTTCTGCAAGGCTGTGATTCTTAACAACTGGACTGTGGTATCTGATAAGAACTCATCATCCATCCAATCACCCCTGTGCATATTTCAGATTATTTTTATCTATTTTATTTAAAAACAACAACAAAAAAAAAAAAAGGTCTGGAGAGGCTCTTTTAAAGTGGACCCAATCCGATCACAGTCTGGTATTGCATTTGGCATAAACCAAATTTTGGACAAACTGAAATTTTGACCTGATGATGCTAGAGTTAAATGGATTACCAATGTTATTACAGTTAATCCTGAGAGAGAAATTAGTGCATGTATCAAATTTCATGGCAATCCAATACATAGCTGTTGAGTTATTTCATATCTGAAAGCCAAAAATGTTAACCTGTTGGTAGTGCTAGAGGAAATATCTGGTGGTCACTAAGGTTGGTAGGTCAGGTCAGGTTCATCATCTGTGGACTGGTAATGTCATCCCAAAAACTCATTACAATCCATGATTGTTGTTGAGATATTTCAGCCAGGAACAAAAGATGGATCAACCAGCATGACCATCTTTAGAGCCATACGGCCAGCATGGCTAAAAAAAACACATGGATATCATTTTGAAGGTCAACCAGCTGTTCAAAACTGGCATTAAGTCAAATACAAACCACCTGCTTATATCCACCCATTCTCACACATCAACACCTATTGTGCCATCAACACCATGACTCAAGACTCCCCACCAGTCAGTTAGAACTGAGGAAGCCTTTCGGATGAGAGGCGAAATGTCTTCTAGAACCACAAGCAAGTCCAGCAGCCTTTGGAAGCACTTAGAAGTACCATGACCTGCATGAATGACAGTCTTCACCGACACCTGCTTATATTCATTTCACTCTAAACATCTCTCCCTTCATCTTCCTCTCTCTCTCTCTCTCTCTCTCTCTCTCTCTCTCTCTCTCTCTCTCTCTCTCTCTATTTTTAGACTTCTATCTCCCTCCAGGAGTGCCTAAGGTTGTTGGAGGAAACCTTTCCTTTCCCAGAAGAACAACAGGTATAGCCTCTTCTTTTCTCTTCTCTTTAGTCCATTCTGTTATGTCTTTATGATCTTGAATAGAACTCAGCATTTTTCCTGCTTTCTTGTCCCTCAGTTACATGATGTTGGTGGTAGAGGGGGAGATTTGGAGCATCAGTGTCCAGACAGAGAGCCCATGCTGCCCCCCATCATTCCCACCAGAAACCCATCCATGGACCTGGAGCTCCACTGGCAGGACCTGTTGGCTATCATGGAGCCTGAGGTAACTAGGAGAATAGACTAAAATGAAATTATGAGATAAATAAGCCAAAATACATTCAATTGAGATCATTTTTCATCCTTTCCTCTCCAGAACACAGATGGTGACATGATAACTTCACTTGACCACACACGCAATTCAAGAGAAATGAGGACCCTTCAGGGACTCAGGTCCGAAGCTCTACAGCAAAACTGTAGCAACCATGGCAACGATGTAACAGAAGCTGATCAGGAGGTCCTTCTGATGGGAAATCCCTTGCAGCACGGTAATTCAGTTAAGAAGCTGCAATTTGTTGTAGAAATTCACTGATAGTTTTCCTATGCTTCAAAAACATTTCAAAATTTGAATTCTAAGATTGATTCTTGTCCTTGGAGACAGCATCTTTACAATAAAAATCTCAACACAAATCCCAATCACGTGTTACTGAAACTTACATCCACATTCAGTGGTTTTCGTCAGCAGACTGAACTGCTCAGTTGTTATGATTTAGTCATTTCCATACATAGGTCACATGGTAACAGCTAAACCATCTTCATGACAATTGAGCTACTTCATCTCCTGACCAACCATGAGATATTGTTGAAGGCTTTGGAAAGAAGTTGGACATTTTGATGGGAATTTGTCTTGAGAAGCATTTTCCCAGATCTTGCATATTCATGGTGATCCCTCTTTAGAAGAAGGGGTACATGTTCCTTTGAGGAGTTCTAGTGTAGGAGTTAATGACTTGCCTGACACCCTTTAAAAACCACAATAAGGTTCATAAGACTATAATCATTTTGTTTTTCTTATTCCCTGAATGATCATACCAAATGTGCTGTTGTATTTTCCACAATTCTTAACATTTTGCAAAAATACCCACTCTTTGTCTCTAGGTTTGCTGGGGGCTCAGTCAGAATTTGAGCCAGCCCTGTTTCCTCTGACCCCCAGTGCAGAATTGGATGACCACAGTTCAGTCTTGAACACAAGGGACACTTTGAAAAACTCCAATGTGAATTCCTTGCAGAGTCCTCCAGATCACACAGATCTGCTTACAGAAGATCCTTCAGAAGACTTCTGCCTGGGATTGAATGCAGAAGATAACTTGAGTACCTTCAATATAAATCCACTCACACAAGATCTTGTGGATACCATTGAAGGTAGTCTGTCTTCAGAGTATGGCCCCTATCCTGAAAGCCTTCCTAGCCTCAATGTTAGCTTTCATTCACATGACTTGACACCCCGCAATTTCACCCTGTCTCTAGATGGGAATGGTATGACCCAAGACCTTCTGACATCTCCTTCCAGTGTCTTTCTGGTTGACGAGGATGCTGTTGAGGATCAAGATGGTCTCCCTAGCCCACTTAATGACCTTTTAGAGGATGCTACTATTTTGGATGAGATTAGATTGTTGGACCTCGATCTGGAAGAAGGATTCAGTCCTGAGATGGCAGCCAGGCTGGAAGAAGAAGGCTACCTTGACCGTGAAATAGCCCAACAGCAAACTGGCATAGATAATGACCACTCAGACCCTAGCATAGTGGTCACAGAGGATCAGGGTGAACCAAGAACACATCAGCAAGGTAATTCCACAGAGAACCAATAGATCTTCATTTTTAGTAACTATTTTTGACAAAATGTGCAACTATGTTCCTTTTTTCAGATTACACTAATGCTAAATCCAAGTGCTTCTACTGTAAAACTTTCAAACTTACCTTGACTTTTCTTTGTTCCCTCCTCCTAGACGGGGAGAATGAGGCAGACTCAGACTCTGGTCTGTCTCTGGACTTCAGTCACAGCCCTGCTTCTCCAGGCTTCTCCGAGGCCTCCTCCTATTCCTCTTCCTCTTCCTCTTCATCGTGTGTGTCGGCTGAAGGAAGTCTGTTCTCTGAAGAAGAGGTTGAAGAAGATTTAGTTGGTTCAGATATGGACGTGGAGATGACCATAAAGCAGGAGGAGCTGGAAGAGGAGGAGATGGGGGCAGTAGGAGGAGGAGGGTACCCAGAAGATGTTCAGAAACCCTACCCTCCCAACTATGGGAATGACAAGCTGTTTAATGGCTTTCCTTGGCTGGAAAATATCGGCCATGATCACACGTACAACCAGCCCTGGTCATCTGCCTCCTCTCCATCACTAGGCAAGATGCCAACAAGACAAACCAAATCCTCTCTGCGACATGACAGTGGGAAGCCTTACCACCGATCCTCTTCCAGACACATCTCCGAAACCAAAATGTGGAGCCGGGATGAACTGCGTGCACGAACCCTGAAAGTCCCATTCTCCAATGAGCTGATTGTTAATCTGCCGGTGGAGGAGTTTAATGACCTACTGGACAATTTCCAACTCAGTGAGGATCAGCTTAGCCTCATTAGAGACATACGGCGCCGCGGTAAGAACAAGATAGCTGCCCAGAACTGCAGGAAGAGGAAAATGGATGTGCTGCTCGAACTGAATGACGGTGTGTCAGGTTTGAGGCTCTACCGTTCACGGCTGCTCAGAGAGAAACAGGAAGCCCTGAGGAAGCTGGAGGAAATGAAGCACCAACTGGGCATGTTGTACCAAGAAGTTTTTTCCAGGCTGAGGGATGAGGAGGGAAGACCACTGGATGCTATGGAGTACCTGCTTAATTTTGAACCTGATGGTAGTGTCACATTGGCCTCACGCCATCAAGTGGCGGCATTGCCACCAACAAAAACCAGCAAGAAACAGAGGGACAAGAAGAAGTGAGGAGATGGACAAGCTATTAGAAAATGTAGAGGGAATAAAAAAGCTCCTTCACAGGAGTGTGATCAAAACCACAAAAAAAGCAGGAAAAACCGATGTGTTGGTGAATGAACACAGGAGTTCTTTGTCGGGTGTCAATGGAAAGTACTAAAATGTACCATGAAATCCTCAAACACCCAAACAGATAACCCAAGAAGAGGTGATTATGATCATCATGTTGATGGTGAGAAGAAATCCTTTACTTCAGGATGTATCTCCATTCTTCATTGTAAACATTTTCTTCGCTGGAAAAAGATTTGACTTCAGCCTTTTGCTTAATTCAAGCAAGTCTGAGGTAAATCTAGGGTACTTCAGAGTGGAATTAAAACGGGAGATAATAGATGACCTGGGAAATGCTAGTTCAATGCCTATGCACAGTCCTGCTTTCTCTTACACCAGCTCCCTCAGAGGCTTGACAATATTGAACTGAACAAGCAAACAGGCTGATAGCAGGCTGGATCCTGGCTGTCAGCTAATACAAAACAATTGGAGACAGTACAATGAAGGGTTGCTGGTATATAGGTAGGGAAGTTGTGGTCATGCCCCCCTGAGCAACTGGCTAAAGACTCAGGGTCATTGGGATCAAATCCGGGTATGTTCAGTTCCCAGATGATGCAGTGACTTTTTTGTCTATAAAAGGTATTGCAGAATGTGGCAGCACTTGTTAGTAGGATATGTCTGTTTTTGCTTTTGGTCTCAGAGGATTTGTTGATAACAATAAGGACTAAAAGATAAAATAATACCAGCCTTTGGTGGATAGAGTGCTTTGAGCTCTGCACATCTTCACACCTATGCACACCTGGCCACTCACTGAAGAACACCGGTATGGCTGTTGGATTGCTGATTTCAGAAAATCCCACTCCCCCATGAACTGGCCTCAAGCATGGGAGAAGTAGAGAGCAAAATGTACCAGTTTTTAAGGCTTTGTGGATTTGTGAATGAAGGACTGAGCAGACTGAACAAACTGACACTGTGTGTTATGGATATGACTGAGGAATGACTCTTTTTACCCATAAGTGGTGACCTTTTTTTTTTCTTGTGAGCTGAAAGCCTGTTATCAGTGGATTTTAGCTGTGCCTTTAACAGATGTTTTGGAGTTTTGATGTATTTTCAACACACCTGTCACACCACAGTGAAGCCATGGAAATCATATCATATATCATATCATATATATTTCAAACCAGATGGTGAGAATATGTGGTGAAGCTAAAGGGTAGCCCCACACGAGAGTTCAGAAACAGGATTGGAAGCTGTTTCAATCACGGCAGATCTTTAATTAACACTAAGGTAAGTTGTTAAGCACACATGAATGTACCTTTAATTTATACATTTGAAATGACAGCTTTTGACCTTTGAACTCTTGATTCCAACATCTCCCCAAACTCAAGGCTGACTTGTGTATTGTTTGAAATTAGTATTTCACTCTCTGGTACTTCTTACAATGAATGGCTGACCTTTGACCTCTTGATGCTAAGAATTACATCATTTACAAATTTGACCTGAACCTACAGTATTTTAGATTGCAACTATGCAACTAAGAATAAACAATGCAACTAATAATAAACAATGAGTGCATTATTGGCAAAGTAAATTTTGAATTTCTCAGGAAAGAGCACAGCCAGAAGAACATGCTAGCATTACATTTCCATACATGTGTAGTGAGTTCTCTGACAAACACATTTTGTTAGTAGATATGATCATTTGTACAGTTGCTTGATTCTTTTCGGCCAAGAAATTGTCAGACGTTAAGTGTGTTATATGGTACTTCATTTTACAATCAAACTGCTGTATATGCACACCTGTCTGTCTTTCAAGTTTATGAAGATATGTTTATGTTATGTTTGAACTTTTCACCACGTAATAACCTGCGTGCCTATCATTACCACTGATGGAACAAGCTTTTATTAGTTGTTGTTATGTGTTTAACATTTTGTTTAAGTCCACTGTGCTTGCTGGTATTCAAGGACTTGGAACTTGTTTTCTGTAATGTAAAAAAAAAAATGCAATGAAAAAAATAATAAAAATGAAACAAATTGTATTTCTCTGGGGTCATTGAGTTCCCCCTCTAGTGTCACACAGTCAGGACAGCTGGTACATACAAGTTAATGTGTGAAATGGACCAATTACAATATTAGAGGTCAGAATTAGTTTGCTGTGTGAAGTGCTGCCTGGGATTTAAAAAAAATGTAAAAATACTTTTTTACATGTGTTCTGTGGATCTTAGAACAATATCCAAGTGCCATCACTTCCTCAAGGCAGAGGCTGAAAGAGGAGGTTAAGGTGGTTGGCAGTCAAATGTTGGCTGTAACAAGAAAGATGAAATGCTCAAGGCAACACTGGGTGCTTGAATGTTTTTTGGTTTCTATATATTGAGCTTAAAAAAGACTGACATCATGAAAAAAAAAATAAACTCCAAAATCTTTGGATGAAGGATGAAAGAAAGGCAGAAAGAGAATTCCTAAAACATAAGGTCTTAAGGAAAAATAAAGCCAAACTCAGTTTATTGTTTCTCAGAGTATATGGCTCTCCAAAAGGCAGTTCAGAGGAGCTGTAGTGCCGGATCCATTCCAATGTAACAACACACAGTTCTGGAAATAAGTAAATAAATTGGTCCTACAAATTAAAAAACAAAACAAAGAAGAGGTAGTGCTTGTAAAATGGGAGAAATAGTTCGTGGATTATTTCAGGAAATCATATTCTACTTTAATTTGATGCCTTCTTAAATTTGTGCTACAAAATTTGCATTGGAGATAGTTATAAATATACCAGACGACAGCACAATTACATTCTGAATCACAACATTACTAGAGGAGGAGTTAAAACCACTGTAGACATACAGATAGGCTTTAAAATCTCCACATCCTTTAGAGGTCTTCTTTGGTCTTTTCCAAACATGTTCTGAATATGCTACAATGCCATCATCATGAAACCTGTTCCTAAGTCATCAAAGAACAACTCAAGAAAGGTAAGAGGTTGGAAGTGGCTCCCTTGTTGACTCTGCTGGGAGAGGTCTGGGATCAGCCATTAACAAACTGAAATTATGCAATGACCTTGGCTATTCTACATACACCACCCTTTACGACGCATGTGTCTCCTCCATGCTGAACTATGCTGCAGGCATGTGGAGCTTCAAAGAATCTAAAACTCCATATAAAATAGCATTCAGGGTTCACAGGATCACTACAATGAAAATGTCAAATGATTTGACTGTGGAATCATCCAATCAAAATGGTAGGGGGAACTATCAAGAACTAAATTAAGAACATATATTCATATCAAACCAAAGTTTGGCCCCGGATGATGTATTACATCTCACTTCTCTAAAAGTCAAAGATCATTTGTGTTACAGTCGAGAGCTGCGGTTCTTCCTTTGAGCACTGAGGCTGGTTCATTCAAAGCTACTCAGGAGGAAAAACTGATTGTGTGAGCTGTGAGATGTGGGTCACGTGGAAGGTCCCATTTTTGATTGCGCTGTACAAATGATGCTTAAAGAGTTGGCACTGCATGAAATGACTTGACAAAACCCTGAAATGTTCAGGTGTGCGGATGAGTGACTGATTGATTTCAGTGTTTGAACTCGCTGGAAAAGGCAACATGAATCAGTATTTATTCACATTTTTTTAGTATTACAAAGTAAATGCTTTTGCAAGTGATTCATGAACTTTGTTGTAGTCAACAGTCTGGACTGAACTGTGAAAGATGCTGTAGCTGTCTTTCTATTTCTGGACTTTCACTGTACTCAGGTCCTGGCTTGCATGACTTCATGGTGTCTTGTAAGCCTCTGGGGGCTGGACACATTTATATGAATGACAATAATAATACTAAATTTCCTTCAGTCATCTAACAATACTGTTGAGTTCTCACTGTGGCATACTTGTGAAAATGCATTTTAGCTGGTTTGTATTGTCACAAAGGACCTTTGGCAACACAACTGTACTAGTTCTGTACTTTTTGTTGTGTGCCATTAAAATAAAAAAAGGACTAAGTGTGACACCAAAGTGCAAATGGTTACGAAAACAAAAAACCTTTATTGTCCAACACACACAAAAGTAGATCAGCCGAAACAGTGACGTTTGCAAGGGAAACCAATAAACATGCAACAGGACAACACAAGCTAATCCACTAAATACAGAGGAAACTTTCAAGACAAGATAGAAAAGCTAACTAGCAGACCCAGGTGCCGCCGATTCATCTCCTCCTGTGAGGTATAACAGAAGGCAGGCAGAACGCAGAACATTTAACTCATAATACTGATGTAACATGAAGAAATGAGAGAGACTAGGCTTCAGCCCAGCTTATACACACTAACAATAGTAGTAACAGCATTAGCATAGCCAAAGTCAGAGGCTCGACTTCAAATGCTAGAAACTAAATTTACACTTTAGTAAACTTACTTTGAAAATAAAAAAAATAAAAAATAAAAGCAATCGTCTGGCCTTTTTGTAAGAATTACTCAGGTGAGGATTTTAATATGCTTACACAGCGCGCAGTCACCTGCTTTAAAAACAGCACAATTTTTTTATAGCACTGAATTGCTTTGAGTTCAAATGTCTTCCTTAGCATTTCACTTGTTAAAATGATCACTGTAATAAAATGTAAAACCGTGAAAATAGCTGCAGATTCCAGGATTGTGAGGTGAAGCAGATAAACAGCGTCCACTGGAAATTCATGCAGTCGCATTACAATAAAGACCATTTTCAGAATTCTGTTTTCTCTTCAAGGATGAGTACTTCGATAAAACTCCGGCAATAAAATGAGATCTAAAGCAAACAGTTCAGAAAAAGGGGGATTTGAACTACTTAACCCGGGTCTGCTAACAAAGGAAGCTACTGTGCTAGCTTTTATACAGTATACATAGAAATAAGCACAGCCGGGCTACATTCAACACATAGAACACAGGGAAAACATTAGGCGGCAGAGAGAATATCGGAGAAACACATCTCATGTTTATCATGCTGAACTCAAAAGTTCTATCCTGTTTTAAGCAACGATCAAAATGTGTGTTGAACATAGGACAGTCTGCAAGCAAGAGGAACCAAGACATACTCTTAATATGCTGAATCATCATGTCTTGAATGGTGCCCGGCTGGTGCAAGCTAAAGTAATACAATCTACAAAACACATGTGGCTGAATGTGTATGTGAAGTTTAAAAACAAGGGAGTGGATATGAGGATTTTAAACATACTTTCAGTCACCTCCTCCGTTGAGTTTGTTATGGAGCATGTATCTACTGAGTAACAGAGCCACAGTCTCATCGAGAAACCACCACCTACAAGCCACAGTGGCACTCTGACCATCAGCCAAAACTTGTTGGCTGCTTTCGTGCCAACATGGCTGGAAGAGGAGATGAATGTACAAACTACAGCCGGCAATTCACTGACATATGGCAGGTCAGTTCCCACACTGTTAGTTCTCTTGTCCAACACCTGTTAATTCACTATGTGACAACATTTGGTTCACACTGGGGCGCGTTTACACCAAGGCCAACGAGTTAGAGGGGGTGCTTCTCTTTCCAAGGGAAACATGTTTGATGATCATCAGAAAACCTTGCTGCAGCAGCTCAGTATATTAAAGCATGCTTGTTTACCTGCTCTGCACTTCGATGTCATAAACAATGAGGATAATACACAAGAAGACATTAACTCCAGCTTGCTTTTATAAAAGCCTGTATCAGATTTCCAGAAGCATTAAAAAAAATAAACTTTATCTGGACAGCGGTGCTCTGGAAGGTTAACATCGCAGAGAAAGGCCAAGAGCCCGCAGGATTTCATCCCAGCTAATCATCACACAGCTGAGCTCAGTGCTCACACCTGCAGATTCTCAGCCTAGCACAGTGTTCATTCTAGTTTTAGGATCTGAATTACCATCAGTTGGTCCCCGACACTTTGGCCCTCTAGTCCACAGGTTAAAAGGCATTCTGAGCTTCCTCTGGCAGAAGTTCTTGGACTGCCACTCTTGATGCTAACCATGCAAATCATCACGTGAAGTCATCCAGTGTGTCCGTCACTCTAGCAGTGTGGAAATTTACAACCCGACTACATGTTGATTTTTGCTGCGATGTGCGTACTCTACCAGCCACTTTGGCAAGTAACCAACCAGCCTCACTGCCATTCAGAAGTAACTCAATAGCATTGCTAAACTGGCATGAAATGCTGAAAACCAGCCACAGCTGCCAGTGAATGAACTCAAGTCTGTACACTTAAATATGGTTCACTACTTTGGCAGTTTTCTTCTCGTCTTGCTGGCAGGTGATTACTTGGCTTCCTGCTAAAATACTGCGTCCTTGGTCAAACAGTGAAAATGAATTTCTAGAACTGAATTGTTCCATGTAACTGTGTTCAAGAACATAACAAAAATTGCATCTACATTTTGGCAATTTTCATGACATTCCCTTTTTTATGTTGATTCGGTTTTTGTGATCAGATTGTGTCCATATGTTCTGCACTGTGGAAACCATGGGGCCCAGTATTATATATAAGATCCTTTTACCTTAATATAGAGAAAGCATAGGATTTGGTCACATGAAATATGGTAGATGGACAGTTTTACATTCACAGAAAAGCTACAGGTTTAGTTTCATTTAAAAACAATGAACAGAAAGTACAGGCTTTCAGCAGCAGCAGCATCCATGGCCGAAATATCTGGAAACTATTAGCTTTTTTTTTGTTGTTGTAAAAACTGTTTTAGCAGACAACGGCAGGGTGTCGGAGCACTGGCTGGCTGGTTGCCAGATTGGCTGGTAGACATGTAAGGCCAAAGCCAACGACTGCTGGTCTTTTCATGTAGACTGTATCCCCTCTTTGTCAATCCGTCCATGTCAGAGTGAAAAGTACAGTCGCCACTTGGCATTTGAGAGTTTCAATTGAGGAACAGTGTTGCGTCAGCACTAATGAGAACCCAGGTGGCACAAAGAGAACAGACACTGAAAGAGACGAATGGTTTCTGTCCATTCTTTCACTCCTCCATCATACCTCGCTCCACTTCATTCAGTTCCAAAAGAGGTTCCCTCCAATGTATCCTGACAAAGCAAGAAGGGAAGTTTGTACTCTCTGAGCTGCCACAGCTCACCGGCCGCTTTCACCATCTCATCAGCCAAAACACTGATGGAACCAGGACTTCTAAACGTGCACCGGTGATTGGCAGCAGAGACAAACTTGCCAGCCACAGCCGAACATTCAACTTGCTTCTCACATGGATGCACATGTTTAAGAGGTAGCTTGACATCTCGCAGTGTATTCCTGTATTTCCAACACCAGGCACCTGTCACCAAAGGTAGGAGACAAACACTTTTATAGTCATTTAGCTTTATTCGGTTCAATATTTGGCTTGTGAGGCCAAGGAGAAATACTAGCAGAGCAAAAGGCACCAATTCCCATCAAGTGACATGTTCTTGGTGAGGGAAATACCATTCAAATAAGAGACTGAGTGTCAACACACCTCTTTAAAAAGATTGACATTTTCAGTCGAGATACAGGTGGGAGCATCTTTTAAGGAAAGGACGCCTGTCTCCTTTCAGGGCAGGAAAACAAACTTCTTTCCTCTATCAGCTACGTTGGCAGTTGACCAATCGTTAGAGTTTATGGAGTGTCTATTTTTAAATGGCAACGTTTGAGGTCTTCAGATTTTGGCACAGTACACTGTGCAGATGTCTGCACCCGGAATACATGTTGTTCAGCTGTGGTTGATCATGTCCATAATGCCGCGTGTAGATTTCCACAAGGAGTTTTATCCTGTTTGTTACTGCGATATTGTAATACAACTGATCTGGTAAAAACATCACTTTTACCGAACCAGGTGTTTTTTGTCGTTTTATCACAACTGTATGACTCTCTTAAAATCTGGGATTTTCTCCACTTTTGCTGCCAAAGTGGCTGCTAGAATCAATTACCTGGACAACAGTTCACCAGCATAAAGTTGATTTCCCGCCCTGCACTTCCACATCCCCTTTCTTTTCCTCTTTGCACCGCCGCCTCCTCCACTCATCTAGTCTTTTTTCTCCTCCTCTTTCTTCTCTTCCTCCTCTGTGGGGTAAGAATGCCAGGTGAGGCGCTCCTCATAGAAAGAGATGACCACCTGGGGACATTTGACATTTGCCTCCTTGGCTGGGACAAGGTCGGCTTCGTCGGAGTTCTTCCTGTTAATTTCAATCCAAGGGAAAGGATATAAAAGGAGGAGAAGTGGAGAAACAAGGAATAACAGGAAGAGGAGAATAGGGGGTGGAAGAAAGAGAAAGCAAAAGGAAAAGACAACAGATAGACAAGCAAGGAAGGAGAAGGTAAAGGGGGGAGGGGAATAGAGAGAGAACTGTGTTAGTTTATGAGGTCTTCATTTATTTCCTCAAACAATTAACACAAACTTAAGGTTTTAGCCAGCCAACAAAAGGTGTTCTCTAAGAGAGTGGTTCCCGAATGGTCAATCAATTCTGAGCGGGTCCTCGGCATGTGGTTCAATCTCATCAAAAACTTTACTCTGTAATGGAGTGAATTTCTCCAACAGCATTGCTGTTTCTGAAATACTTGTTTTCACTTCTTGGTGAGTTTGGACAGCTGGTGACAGGGGAGAAGCTTACTGCGTCACAACAGGCTGAACACAAGTTTGAAAATATACTCAGCGGCCACTTTACCTAATGCAATCCAATACACCCGTTCTGCTAAAAGTCTACTTTCAGGTTGCCTATAATGATCAGGGTTTTTTTTTTTTTTTTTAACAGTCATGGAAGTGTGCATTCAAATGCCTTAGCACTGAGGTCAGAGTTAGTAGTGGTGTTTTACTGGACTACATTATATTGAGAGGCGTTTCTTTTTTTTTGTCCTTGTCATTTTCATATATGAGGGGGCAGAATATTAGAAACACCTCTGAATATAAAGCAGTGCAGCACAAGAGCACCACTTAGTATGACATCAATGCTATAACACTGGAATTGAAACACCACCTTTAACTATGGCCTCAGGAATACACATAATTTCTGATGCTGTCAACCAAAGCTGAACTGAAAAGACTTTTGAAGGTAGATTTGTCAGCAGAGTTGTATTGAATTACAATAGACTGTACAGGTTAACCAAAAAAAAAAGCGTCCACTGAATGTGCGTTCAACTTTTACTGACAAAAAAGAAACACTGACTTCCTGCACAATGAAGTGTTGGCTTGAGAACAACTTTTCCTCTCGATCACTCTCAACACAGCAGCTGTTTCATTACTCTGTTATATTTATCCAGCCTGTTAAGCCCCAGTTGTATTTTGTAATTAGAATTTTCATTATGTGAAACAAAAATGAAAGCTAGCTCAGTGCTTAGAGCTGCCTCCTCACAGAGAAGAAGGTCCTGGGCTTCAATCCACTGACAGCCAAAACTGATGGATTGAAGTAATGTTGGCCCTGGTAATTTAATTTTTTCTAGGTTCCATTTTATTTCAAACCACTGTTTCCCATTTCAATTTATATCTGAATTCTGTTTTATGATTTAAGCACATTTTGTCATCAGAGCGTCTGATCGTGTGGTGGAAGAATAAAATTTTAATGAATATCAATGAATTTGATGTGACATGACATTGCACTACTTTTTATCAAATGGATCTTCTGCAGAACAGCCTCCATATGCAGCTCAATCAGAGGGTCTGACACACGCTAATCTGACATTCAGGTAACACTCCTCCTTGACAACGCTTGATAAGAAACAGATGGAACGTTTTCATTTTTCTACCATAATATCTGGCATCTCACACACAGCCACAAAGTCTTCCATCAACTTGTGTCTTGCATCTGTCGATGCAGTTGCACCTCTGAGAGTTTGCTGAAGAGATTAGCTCTTGCTAGTGCGCTGCCTCTCTTTGACTCTGTGTGTGTGTGTGTGTGTGTGTGAGCGAAACACCAAAACATAGCAGTGTATTAATTTTTTTCAATGCTGTGAAAACACGTTTGTTCCAGTAAAGAAAAACCTGATTTGACAAGTACCACAATATTCCATGCAGGGCTCGAGACTGCGACCAAAATGGTCGCATATGCGACCTTTTTTTCAGAGTTTGCGAGTAAGACTTTCATCTGGTCGCGTATGTGCGAGCGCATCAGTTTTATGGCTCCGTGTTAGACATTGTGGTTGAAAGTCGTCCCATTTTTCACTGGTTTAGTCAGCCGCCTCCACCTGCACTCTCTCCTGTTGAGACAGCGCCGTCGCGTGCACATAAGCCGTCGCGTAAACGCGCAGCGCACAGAACTTCAAGACACCAAGACTAGCGTTTTGCTATTCTCAAAAATGAAGGGGTCTGTTGCTGATTTTTTCCAAAAAAAAAAATTGTTACGGGGTCGACACAATTTAAGCTGGAAACTGTGAAGTTACACAACGCCAGCATAAAACACAAAACCTGTCGGGACCAATGCATCACTCGAAACACTGAGCCCCTCCCGACTTTTTTTCAGCGGATGGATGAGAGTAATCGCTCAACAGAAGAGAACGAAATGGTCATTAAGTTTAACACTGCCTATAACATAGCGAAAGAGGAACTCCCGTTCACACAATTCAAATCCCAGATCGCACTGATGAAAAAAAAAAACGGGCTGAATGTGAACCCAACCTATGCCAATGACAAGGCATGTGCCCAGTTCATAGGAAAATCATGTGCTGGTGCGACCAACTGAGAAAGTTGGTCGCACCAGTGCTACCAGTGGAAAAGTTAGTGTAGAGCCCTGCCATGTTTGAATCTTGACTCCATTTTTATTAGCAAATTCTGCGATTACGTTTGTGTTTTCTATGTCATAGGAGTCATAGAACCCTAAACAGGCTTGCAAACTGCACTGAGATGAAAAAGGTGACGGTACTGAGAATATGGCTGAACTTTAGTGTGTTGCTGCTGAAGCTGGGCCAAACAACACTGAAGTAGTTAAGCACACTTGGACAAGGCTGAAGTATTTTTTCTGTTTGTCAGTAACATATCTTTAGCAGTATTACTACACAAAAACATTGCTTCAAAAAACATGCAAAATTGTTGCAAACAGCCATAAACTCTTACTGTGTCTTGGTCAGGTGAGTGGTAAGACTACACGAATGACCTCGACCAATCACAGCACATTTTATTTCACAATCGCGCATGAGTTCAGATGTCATCTGGGAGACAGGTGAAGCAACTGTCAATCAAACTGACAGAAGCACTGTGTGTGATCCTGGTGCTCTTGTGTACTGAAATGCAAAAGCACAAGGCGGTGCATCTACTGGGTAGCATGCGGATAACAATCAGGACAGGTACAACGAGTTTCACATAGTCATTTTATTTCCAGGCTACTTTAACATTACATCTGGAAATAGTAGCTAGCTCACCATATGCTGCTGGAGTAATGACAGAGAATATTGCGAGAATATTCCCACAATTAGGACTGGGGACAATGTTATGACACCACAGTGAGCTAATCGCCGGGCTGATTAAGTGCTTACAATATTTCTCGCCAACATTTGTCTTTTTGGACTCCGTCTTCCTCCTCGAAGAAATGTCAAATAGGCAGGGTTACTGTTACCACAGCTCAACTAACTTTTCCTCTCTTTCACTGTCCCACCTGACAGCAGCAACCTCAGCATTCCTCCTCTTTGCCATGGTTACCTGACTGCGCTCTGGTGAGAGGTAAACACTCAGGAACACGTTGTGGGAGATGTGACACTAGACGTGTCAAGGCAAAAAAAATTCTGACATGCTGGACTTTCATCGGGGTGTCGTGGGGTGTCCCAGGCGCTGCACGACCGATCGTTTAGCATGTCACAGTACACACGTAAAGACACCTGATTATCATTCACGATTAGCCACGACAACATAGTCCCTGGCATATATGCACAAGATATATATATGTATTTGTTGTATATTTAGACAGGTAATCTCGCTGAGACACAGTCTCATTGTTTAGAGAGACCTGGTAAAACTTTCTGGTTACAGGGGGCCATCTACAAGAGATATTTGGTGGCCACAGAGTAACTTTTTGTGGCCATGGGCCACAGTTAATCCCAAAGCAATGATGGGATTTTTTTTTTCTCTCTCTCTCTCGGAGTGAGCAGTGTTTGAAGTGTGTAATTAGTTTCAGGTTACATAACCTCCTCACATTTGAGCACACCAGACGCAGTCACGCACAGGATGGGATCTAGGAGAGCCATATATTTCACCCAAAACAAACCGAATTAAGTATGAAGCTATAAAGTAGCTCCAGAGTTTGAGAGAAGTCAAAGGGACTCCAGAAGACTCCTATACCACGGACACCCACTCGTAATCAGCCAGCTGCTGCAGGTAAGGCGCCTTGTCACACCTTTTGAAAGCATATTTTGATGGTGAGAAGAAATAAAGTTCCAATTTTCTCAGTCAAAATAGTCCAATGACATTAGAGATCATGTTTTGCACAACTCATAATTATTAATACAGTAATAATGTTGTATACAGCACCACCAACTGATTTAAATAAAGCTGGTTTCAAGGCCATCACTGTACTTGCAGATAAAACTGGTGCTATATGTAGAATTACCCTGTAAAAAGGAATTTATTCAGGCCACTGAAAAACATCACACACCTATGCAATACTTGAATATTTAATTTTGTTTCATGTTTCAATTTACAAAATATCTAAAATAGTGGAAATGACATCCGATTCAATTTGGTTATTGACCAACTATATTAATAACTACTAAATTACTGACAGACTTGTCACTATTCACTGAGGACATAGTGACAGAGTTAAATCATGAAACTTGTCATCTATAGCAATGTGCTCATCCCTCCACTTAGTTTAGGAGTTCTTTCAGTTTGGTAAAAGTTATTTGCAGCTCTGTGAATGGGTCTTACAGAGGAAAGCCTTAAGTAAGAACTTTTATCACTAAATAAGAGGACTCCTAATGGTACGATAAGATCCTTTGTCAATATAGGCCTTGATGTTTACGGAGAAATCTCGACCTTTCAGGAACCACTGCTCTAGGAGCTCTAAAAGCTATCAAAATGGCTAGAATTCAAGAACTATTGTATGCGTATTGACACAAAAAACATACACTTGAACATTCAAAGAAACCTTGCATTCCATGGTGAGAAAACAAGAGCCCGAAAAAAAGGCTTTGGATGTCCTTTCACCTGCATTTGATTTGTTCTGTTCTCATTACGACAGGATCAGCTTCAGTATTTCCTTTCCTGCTTTCTGTGGTGAGGCCATAACTAAACGACTGTTAGCCCTGTAAAGATGGGGATGTGCTGTACACAGAGCTTTGCACTCAAGCTTCTCTTGATGACTGCACGACTGAAGATATGCTACTGATGAATCCCCAAAAAGGAACCTCCACTACAAAGCCATCTCACTAGATCTTTAGAAACTGACAATGAAGACCCACCACTTCATGAGGAACATCAGCTCTCCACTTGAGTCCGTCGCTCCAATGATCCTCTCTGGCTGCAGACCTCTGCCAAAACCTCTGGCCTTCTCTCCCTGGAGACATGAGTATAAGAACAAGAGACCACATGACCAAAGAAGAGAAGACAGAAAGGGGAACAGACCCGATGATGAGTTAAATGTTGTATATTCTTTTGTGTTGTGGCTGACTGCTGGGATTCTTTAGTCTGAAGCACCATCTCTCCTTTGCTCACCTCCTCCTTCTTCCTCTTGGTCCCTCGTTCCTCAGAGTCTCCCGAGGCCTCATTGGTGGCTTTCCTCTTGCCCTCCTTCTTTTTCTCCTCCTTCTCTTTGTGTTTCTGCATATACTCTGCAATAAGGTCTGGGCAGTCCAGGTTCTCTTCCGGTTCCCAAGTGTTATCCTCACTGGAAAGGTGAGTGCACACATGAAAGTCACATGAAAACTCTCATCAGTAAACTAATCTCCAGACGAACAACAGAAAAATGTGGGTGAAGAACACCAACACACATCTCAGTGAATACAGAGTCAAACTCACTCTGAGAACCCTTTCCATTTCAACAGAAACTCCACCTTCCCCTTCACCACTCGTCGGTCCAAAACCTTCTCCACCACATACTCCTCCTCCTCTTCTTCGTCCTCTGCTGCTGCTGCTGCTGCTGTTGCTGTTGCTGTTGCTGCAGCAGCTGGTGCAGCTGGTGCTGGTGCTGCTGCAGGTCCTGCAGGCTGCTGCTCCTCCTCCTCAGCCTTCTTTCCCTTCTTTCCTGCTACGGCTGCCAGCTTGACGTCTGCTGAGGGCACCTGTAAGTGCACCCAAGAGGAAACATGCAGAGATAATGACAAAAGGGTTGGAATAACTCATGCTTGATTTATTGTTAAACATGTTTCAATACTCTGACTGAAGTCATGAGGACACCGACAAACATCAAAGAAACTAGGGTGGCAACAAGTAATTGATTAAAATCAATTATTATTATAAAGACAGTTCCAAACAAATGTCATCGTGTGGTGGTGCAGGTGTCATAAGAAAATAATAAGAAAATAAATAAAATGTCAGGACAAAATAAATAGAGGACCTGAAAACTGCACACAGCGCAAATGTGACACTTTAAATTAGCATCCTTCATGTATGAGATTGAATTTGAAATCTGTCCTGTCAGAACTTTGGCTGCAGATGAAAGTGGTACATACAGTAGCATGCAAATGTTTGGGCACCACAGGTCAGAATTTCTGTTACTGCGAATAACTCAATGAGAAAGAAGATGGGCCGATCTCTAAAAGCCATAAAGTTAAAGATGAAACATCGTCTTTCAACAGTTTAGGCAAGATTGGTGCATTACTTTTGTTTTGTACAATTTCAGAAGGGAAAAAAAGGGAAAACAGCACCATGCAGAAGTTTATGGAGTTTATGGAGATTTAAGCTCTCAGATAACTTTTACCAAGGTCTCAGACCTTAATTAGCTTGATAGTGGCATGGCTTTTTCTCAGCCATCATGAGGAAAGGCCAAATGATACAGATTTCAGAGCTTTAAAGTGGTATGACTCCTCAAACCTTGTCCCAACAATCAGCAGCCATGGGCTCCTCTAAGCAACTGCCTAGCACTCTGAAAATTAAAATAACTGGAGCCCATAAAGCAAGAGAAGGCTACATGAAGTTTTGAGGTAGCCCTTCCCTCAGTTTGTTATGTAATTAAGAAATGGCAGTTAACAGGAACAGTGGAGGTCAAGTTGAGGTCTGGGAGACCAACAAAACTTTCCAAGAGAACTGTTCATTAGATTTCTACCAAGGCAAATTGAACTCCTTGTTTGAATGCAAAAGACTTTCAGGAGGATTTAGCAGGCTTTGGAGTGGTGGTGCACTGTCCTACTGTGCAGCAGCACTAAAAAGCATTTACAGGCTATGATACTTTCCAAAGGGGGCGTTACTAAGTGCTGACCGTGCAGGGTGCCCAAACAGTAATAGACTAAAATAGAAAAGTAATTTTGCTTAAAACATTGAAGAAACCAGTCATCTTTACCTTTATTCTCTACAGAAATCGGGTCATAAACATGTGAAAAATGGTGGAGGCAGAGACTAACAATGGTGCCAAGAAACGCACAATTACAGGTTCTAATTTAAAAACAACCATAAAGGACTGAAACACATTGTCTGTTAATGCTCAACATTTTGATGGATCAAAACAAAAACAAAACAAAATAAAGAAAAACAACTGCCTAACAAAAAGGCCACTCCCTTACTGGAAATACTCCATTTGGTTTATGTGAGGGGTATGTACCGTATTTTCTGGACTAAAAGTCGCTCCGGAGTATAAGTCACATCAGTCAAAACATGCGTCCCTCGTAACTTCTCACTCCCTCCAAACTTACTTTCTGCTGCTCAATTACCGTTTTCGGCTGCATATTTCATTACCCGCAGTTTGTAATCTGCAGAATAGGATTTTCTTTCTGGGGGCCTTTTGTTTGAGTTCAGTCTTTCTCAGTTGTCTGTAAGTTAATGTTTCAGTTAATTTTTTCAGTGGTACAGGAGCAGCATCTAGTTGTCACAAGCCTAGAGCGCCCTCTCGCAGCTGTAGATGGTAATGTTTGCTCCTTGGTTCATGTCAGTCAGTATGAATTAACATTTAAAAACATGTTCAATTATATGTATTTTGACATATAAGTCGCACCTGACTATAAGTCGCAGGACCAGCCAAACTATGAAAAAAAGTTTGACTTATATTCCGGAAAATACAATATATCTGTGCATGGGGAGGAGGACTCAGCAGTAACAATGACTGATTTTGTGCTGATATTGCGGATGTGACGATATATGGAATCTCAACAGAAATATAGCTTGATGCCATCGTGGGACTGTAACTTAGGCGATGTTACATGGTTATTTAAATACAATTTTCAACAAGGAGCGGTAGTGTTTTTGTTTGAACAGCAGAGGGCACAATCATAGTAGGCAGACTCTCCTCATCCTTTGTATGCAATCCAAGTGCTGTTAAAAATAAACCCAAGGAGATAATTGCGGATGAACATGATGATAATGAAAAAGAGACTTAAGATGCTCAATTGACTTTTAGACCTGATATGTGGCAACATTTAGTTTTTCTTGTTTCAAGAACTGACAATGGCGGACAGAAATTGACAAACGGAAAACAACTTGCAAACACTGCCGGACGACCGTGAACTCCACTATGGGAAACACATCAAACATGAAAAGCCATCTGGCACATCACCACCCAGAAAAGCTCAAATCGCAACAACGACAAAGCTGCAGCCAGGCCAAAGGAGGCTGAAAGAGGCATTTGGAGGCTTGCTTCTACATAACAGTCCAAGATGCATTGGTGAATATACAGCCAAAAGCTGTTTTATGTGGTCAACAACGCATTTCAGAGGTTAGTAAAACACACTGGAGGAGGGATGCAACAACATCAAAAACTCATGGTATGATGATAGCTTGATATAAAGGTCATATAATATCTACTGCGATATTTCTGAAAAAGTAAGAAAAATTACTTGAGAAAAAATTTCCTTCATTAATAAATTAATCTATATAGCATTTTTTTTAAATAAAATCTGTTTTTAATTTAAAGTGCTTCTGCTTCCTTATCCATAAAATACATGTAGCCAGCCAGGACTTAAGCATGAAAAAACTGTTGCCATGAGTTGTCTTTGGCAATGAATGACTGAACCTTGTACAATTTCAAAACAAAAACAATGCAGCAGTCAGTAGCAGTCCTTTAATAAAATAATTCAAAGAGCTGTTTAATTGGGTGACCACATCCAGAATCAGTTTATGTACTGACAGGTTTAACAGTCTGTTTGGTTGTCAGTTCACCAGTGGTAGTTGAACTGCAGTGAAAAACACTGCTATGCCTCACTCGACCAAGCAGACAGCTGGCATGGCCTATGTTCAAACCCACTGGTGAAGTGAGTTTTTAAGTGTGCACAAAACACTTTGTGTATGGGAACAGTTTCCTGCATTGTTTATAACAACAGCAATACCATGATGATTGTGGTTATTACTCATGTCGAGTTCCCACTCCATAACAGCAGATTTCAAAACCTCTACTAGGTTGAGTCTAGTATGTGATTGGAAAAGAGGCCGTATCTGTAGGACAAAACATTTCCCATTTGTTGGTCATAACATGAGCTGTGACTGTTATACAGCTCTGAGTAGCTTGTGAAGTCCACCCATCTGTGGTCATTCAGATGCACTCTGCTTCTTTGGGGCTCTGTGTCACTTTAGCTTTTGTCTCTTGATACAGAGCTGCTATCACTGTCACCTAAATGTGGCTGTATAGCTGTTTTTTGTGTGATGAGAATGCAGAAAAGCTGTATACACCAATTTATCAATAAAGGACATTTTTTCAAGTATTTTTTCTTTTTTAAATATTGCAAAAAATACCATACTGTTGCCTTAATATCAAGGTATTATCATACTGCGAGTTTTTGATATCATTACAGCCCTAGCTGATATCAATACTATATGTATTTTGATACATCTGCAATATCTTTTTTATGGGAAAATCTGACATATTGAAGTCATTATGTCCGGTGAAAACAATTCCTGAGTTAGTGAAATTATTCTGCATCTACATATTGTTGCTGTTTCTCTTACGTCAGCCCCGAGTTGGTGAACTAAGAGTGTATTTGACCAGGCCAAAGTTGGTTGTGATTGTTGGAAAAGTGTATGGATTTGGTTTTGGTGACTTCAAGTTTGTGGAAGTTTGAGACAAGTGTGTTTTACACTGATAAAATCACTGTTTCTGTAAATGGAGTCTGGTGGTTTTGGCGAGAGCGATATAACAGCTGTTTCTGGTTAAACAAAAAGGATCCTAGCCTTTGAGAAAAAGGTAGGGATCCTTTCAAATAACGTTGGCAGACTAACAGGGCTTTTGAGAGCAAGCAACAGTTAACATTACAGTAACAAACCACTGATTGTCCAAGAGCAGGGCCACAAGGTTAATAGCAGAATTTGTTTAACACTACAAGGAACACATTAGGTATTCTGCTTGATATGGACTGTGCTGCAACAAAGGGGAACCCCAAAAGAAAAAAAAAACAAACAAAATGAATATTTGTATTGATTTACAACATAAAAACATAGCATAAAAAGCATTAAAAAAACATGTCTTTCATTGAGGGTGTTCATTTGTAGACAAAGTGTTACTATATGCATGGTTGGGGTGCTCTAATCCATCCTTTTCTCTCTTGTTCTGACAATGAAGCTCAGGATTTCTACCAATACATAGTACCAATCTGATACCTGCCATACAGGGATAAGCGTCAATATTATACAGCAGGATTGATGGGGTGCCAAAACCATCAACGGTAACAACTGGTAACAACATTTGCAACTGAACAGAACACACCGACACTGAGAAGACAAGTTGTAGGTTATTGATATTAAAATATTATATGGCTGGTTCCTGACTGGCATCAAATTGTGAATTTACGTTTGTGATGATTCTTGAATTGATGGCCTATCAACAGACTCTGAAATGCAAAACATCCATGTCTTCAAAAGCATGCAGTTTGTTCAATTTATGATGTGAGAAACTCTTCTTGGCTGGGCAGAATCCCTGTCCAACCAATTAAAAGCCAAGAGGAAGCTATGCTGGACTCTGCAAGAGAGAAAAGAAGCTGAAACCTGAGTCTGCAGGGAAAGAAAGGAGGAGGGGTCACCAGATGAAGAGCTGCACTGTTCAAAGGACTGGCTCTGACAAGCACTGTGGAAGCCTTTACCCATTACATCTGGAGTGTGTCTGCTGAGTAGTTACACTCGAGCAGCCATTTTGGCAGGTAACCCAACTATAATTGAGCCAAAGTTACAACGTCATGTCCGGGCTACCCTCTGTCCCACTAGCCTCTGTTATTCAATGCAACAAAGGTCTCATATTCAGGATCTGTTTCATCTGCATTTCAAACAAATCAGTATCTACAACAGCACTTGCTGTCAGGACCTGAATCCTTTGTGATCTTAAACAGCCATCAGTTTGTGAGCACAGAAAAAACTACAGCTCCCACGAAAAACCTGTAAGTGCGTCAGTGCAGGTACTTACACCACCACTGACAAATTCAATGTATGTACATTTACAACCCGCAACTCGGAAAACAGGCCAACATAACATTAGTTGATATGTGTTGTGTGGCATTTAACTTAAGTGGAAAAAGAAATGGTAAAGTGAATACTCATAAATCAATATAGAATAAATACCTAGTTTGAGTATTGCTTTGTGCAAACAACTAACTACTACAGGGGTTGGCGTCGGGCAGGAGTACATGGAATTATTAGAAAAAGCATCAATTCATTCATTCATTTAATCTATAATGGAGACATGAAAACAAAGACACACGGTGCCAGGTGACTGGATTGCTAGTCAGCCTTCATTTTCCCGGGTGATCGTACCGGTGGCACACAAAACTGCAAATTGAAGCGAAGCTTATAGGGATCCAATCTAAACGCCGATGGTATCATTACTCTGTAGCCATTACGTTGCGCAATTGCAATTAACTTCGTTATAGCACGTTAAAGCAAAACAAAACAAAAAACTTGTCTATTGCAAGTTTAACTAATATTTGGTGGTTCAGAAGCGAGGATGAAAAACGCCCTCCTCCATGCCTGCTGAGTAACACGGAACGTGATTTGTGGAATACATCCACAGAAAAATGCACACTGCAGCAATAGCAACTTAACACACATGCGGGCAAACTAAACAACCATGCCAGACTAAAAAGGTTGATATGTCCATACTGTGCCAGTAAACAAAACCGTCCTGTCCACTGTTTCATGAGAAGCGCCGAAGCCAGCGTGCTGCACAGCGCCTTTACATCATGCATGCACCCGCTGTAGCATCGCACTCCGTATTAAATAACACTAGTCAACGAATACCAAATAAATTCGGACAATTTCCTTCAACTTGATTTGGACACAATATATTGCAATTCACCAAAACCTGAGCAAGGAGCCGAGCAAGGCGGCCTGCCCCCTACTTTCAGAGGGCAACATGGCTGGCGTGTTTTCCCTCAACAGCTAGCTAGCTAAAGGTAGTTAACATGAGCCTTACCTTTTCAAAGAAATGCTTTGAGGCGCTTTTAGGGGTTAACGCCAGGCCCAAGTGAAAGCACTGTCTGTGACCGTCTGTTATACACCAGAAACTAGCCAGTGGCGACCCAAAACTATCTTGCTTTGGACACACTCAACGTCAATGTGCTTTGCAGCTGAATAACACAATAGCCTCAGCGTCGCTAACGACCAGCATCATCGATCCCGTTCTGCCCGCCAACAGCACCACCGGACGTTACGACAGCGGTTTGGCAAGGTATTCTGGGAGGTGTAGTCTTTGCTGTTACACATACCACTATTGCGAGGCTCGCTACTACAACTAGAGTACAGTACACTGAGTCACATTTTGATTTACTGTTTAAAACCTTACATAGCAAACTACTGGTCAGCTTCAGGTGCCAAATAAATATAGCTGA
Organism: Chaetodon auriga; assembly: GCF_051107435.1. Taxonomy (NCBI): domain Eukaryota; kingdom Metazoa; phylum Chordata; class Actinopteri; order Chaetodontiformes; family Chaetodontidae; genus Chaetodon; species Chaetodon auriga. The sequence continues at coordinate 20,817,788 of NC_135089.1, forward strand.
GAACAAACATTTCCTTCTGAAATGGAGTGGAGTAAAAGTGTAAAATCACACAAAATTGTAGTAAAAATGTATGCATACACTTATTTTGGTCACATTAACTGAAAAGAATGTGAATAGCCAACTAAATACACACCTGCCGTAAATACGAGGTCAGTCAGTTTCCCCTGTGAAGCATGAAGAGGAGAGATGATGAAATTGTGGACAGAATTTAGTTGACTGAATCAGCTCAAGTCACACTTCTTCCAAATTACAAGTGTTGCAGTGCAACGACAGACCTCAAAAGCCAAGTTATCCAAATATCACAACCAGCAAGCAGAAAAATGAGGCTCTCAGCTTACTTGCAAACCCTCCAAACACCTTAATTAAAGCAGCATCTTGGTATTTAGAGTAATCCAGTTATATGTGCACATGAATGAGGCAACTTAACTACAACAGCTACAACTGAAGTGGACTGTGGATGCCACTGGACACCTGTCACATGTGTAAAACTATCAACCTTTGTCTATACATGATGTCAAATTTTCCCATCACATAAAGAACTGGTTACACGGGGTGGAGCTGTTAAGAAGTTCGTGCTTGTGGCATCCAGAGTTCAGGCAGAAAGTCAGGTGACATAGTATTAACAGTGACAAAGTCTGTAAAGGGAGCAGGTTGTGGTGGATGAATAGGTCAGATACAGGACTTTTACTCAGGAGATTGCAGTTTGTGTGCCAAGTAAAACTTAATGTTGACTCATTTATCGACTGAGTTGGCTTATTATTTTCAGTTTTCTTTCACAGCTCGGTTAGATTTAGGCAACAAAGGTGCATGCATTGTCTGAGCAGCCAGGCAGGAGTGAGAGAGAGTTGTGGTTACAGGGATGCTCTCTGTCACTCTGGACCTCATGCGTGTCATTCCCAGTTCTAGGTTATTGTTAGGTTACAAGCACTGACTTCCTACTCTCACTCAAAACTAAACTGAAAAGTAACTCACCCCTGCCTGCCTGCACACTCAGTGGGGGGGGGGGGGGGGGGGGGGGGGGTATGCTGCCCAAAGAGCCACTGAATGAGAGAATGAATCTAATAAACTCCTCACTGAACCGCCTCCTTGGCAAAGATCAGCGCATTTTCTCATTAAAAGACCTGTGAGTAGGATTTAGGGGATCTATTGGCAGGAATGTGATGTAATATTCATAATTGTGTTTTCATCAGTGTATAATCACTTGAAAATAAGAGATCTGTTACCTTAGAATGAACTCTTAACATCTACAATCTCTTCCATCAAATCTGCCATGTTTCTACAGAGGCCCAGAACAGACAAACCAACTAAACCAGTTTTTAGTGGCCGCTGAAGAGGAAGTGTGGTGAGGGGTATTCAGTTGGCTGCAACCTCACAGCTAGATGCCACTTAATCCGACACACTGGGCCCTGGGACTTACAGTATCTAGTTATCAGTTTTTTAAGGAGTCTGATCACACTGATATAGGCTAATAAAAATCACATTAATTTTGTAAGAAGAGAGACAGAGAAAGTCTGGCTCTACAGTGTCTTAGAAAAATTCTGGCCCTTGAACCAATGTAGTTGAGGATCCCTGGTGTAAAGTGACTCCCTGGCACAGCTATGTACACTATTACATATATATTTTTATATATATACACACACACACACACATGTGTATGCAGTTACATAATAATTGTGTATGTGTATTTTTTTTATATAACTTATGGCATAACTGTGTGATACTGCACAAAACAAATTTCGGAGCTCTATCTATTTCTAGCCTTGAGATTCAAGACAGGAGTGAGTAAAAATGTGACAGGGGCGAAAAATATCCAGAAACTGCCTGGGGTTTAGAGAGTTAAACTGTATTCATGCTTCCCTCACTCGAGTGAGGGAAAACCTTACGAGACAAAATTACCTACCAGGATCAAAGGACTGTCATGTCTGTAACGTAACAGCAAAAAAAAAAAAAAAAGTTTTCCTTCATAGTAGACAGGGCTTTAAATCAAGCATAAACACGCTGTGGCCACCCGCGCTGCATTAAATAGCTAACGAATGCCAAATTAGCAATTCACCAAAACCTGAGCGAGGAGACGAGCCACGCGACCCGCCCCCTACAACCACAGGACAACATGGCTGGCGAGTTTTCCCTAAACAGAAGAGCTAACCTAGCTAATGTGAGCCTTACATGTACAAAGAATGCTTTGGGCTACTTTTATAGACTTACGGTAGGCTCGAGTGAAAACACTGTGATTTGACCGTCTGTGATAGACGTGTAACCAGCAGACTCGCTACGCGCGACCAGCAACTACATCGCTATGGACATACCCCATGTCAACGTGCTTTGCAACTGAATAACACAACAGCCTCAGCCTCACTGAAGACCAGACCGCCACCAGCACCACCGGACGTTACGTCAGTGGTTAGGCACGGCATTCTGGGAAGCGAAGTCTTTGCCATACAAGAATTCCTATTGCTAAGGCTCATTACTAGAGTACAGTACGTTGACTCACATTTTGATTTACTGTTTGAAACATTACTAAGCAAACTGCCTTCTGAATGTAGTGGAGTAAAAGTGTAAACTCATACAAAACTGCTGCTGTTACTACTATAACACATTTTAATAATAAAAATGTAATTTTTTTCCATTTATGTATTCATTACAGTAAGCCAACTAAATACGAGTTCAGTCAGTTTCCCCTGTGAAGCATGAAGAAGAGAGATGAGGCGGAAACTAAGGAAGGAATTGAATCATAACTGGTTCAGATTTGCTGAACCAGTTCCCCTTTCTATGCTTCCGCTTGTAACAGTTTGAGTGTATTGTCTAATGATGTGATAGCAGATCGATCGTCAGGTCAGTGACAGTATATTTTTTATTAAAACATTTATGCAGGTCCAGACTCTAAAGAACACCTGGCTTGTTCATTTTGATTTCAGTACACTGTTAAATATTATTTCTACCCTTTTCCCTTTTGGATAAATGTGACTGATTTAACTGGATACATTATATTGTGTACAGAAAAATCCATTTCCTACAAAGCTAGATTTGTAAGTAGCTTTTTTTTTTTGCAGTGCTTTTGCTTGAGAATCTTATTAAAAGCTGAAGTTAAACATTCCATAATAATACAAATCATATCCCAACAGCAAAACAAACCCACTTTATCAAGAAGGTTGATTTGCAACATACATGTTTTTACAGGTTCCCTCAGATGCTGATACAATATATGACAACTGTAATTTTAGCAGACATTATAAAATATGGAATTTCCGGTTGTGATAACGTTCTTCTTCAAGTTGAATAAATCTCATGGGATCTGATATGTGCTGGAAAGGCTGGCATTGGCTTGAGTCCAAAGTGAACTGTGGTGAGGAAACCTGTGTAAGAAAAGAAGAGCTTATTACACATTCACGAATACTGCACTTTGATTTCTGCATTTGAAATGACACTGCACATACATGTGGAGGGGAAGGGAGCACAGCAAGGAAGTCTAACATTAAATAGCATTAGTCTAGCATTAGGACCCGGGCAAGAAGGCCCACAGAGCCTTACTGTTCACCTCAGCCTTCTTCCTGCGTTGCAACACACCTGAGAGACAGCAACCATTGTTGTCTTTGGTGTGACTTGGCAGGTTGATTCGGGTATAATTCAGACTATGATTTCATAGAAAAACAATACTGCATTCTTGATGTTTTGCATTTTTAAATTGCTCATGTGAGGCACGGGGCTAAAACTTTGAGGGACTGCTGAAACATAGCCAAGAACCATGGGGTGCTGAAGTATGATACTGATCTTGATAACAATCTATGTATTTTCAGTCACCTGCATATCTCTGACTTGGTGGATTCGCTCATCAAGGTAGATGTTCATTTGTTTATTTTCTGTATATTTCATGTAATGTTTCTTGTAGTCTTCTCCCATATGAAATCAGGTTGGTCTTTGGGCCAATATTTCAGTCCAGATTTGAATATATTGGCTAGTAGTGAATAGAGCTTACTGACTTTGCTGATCCCCTGGCTTTCCATGTAACACCACCATGAGGTTGGCATTTTTGGGTTCATAGTGAAAGCTCAAAAACTACTTGAAGTCATGGTATTTGGTGAGCACATACCTAAACAGTGCCTGTAGGATGAATAGCGATGCCCTGGCTTGCTATCTAGAAGCATCAACATTTCAATATGTCCAACACTTTGGATTATGATCAAATAAATACCTGCTAAACTGACCTTTACTTTGTTTTCAGTGAGAAGTGACAAATATTATCATGCTAACATGCTGAACATGCTGAAGGTGAACGTTACCTCCTAAAAACTAGCTCATAACACTGCTGTGCTTAAGAACAGCCTTACAGAGCCTGTTCACTCGTGCTGGCAATAACTGAGTGGTGAGCACGTCTGAGAGACAGCAGCCTGAATGAGCAAATTTTTTATTCTTCTTAATATACAGGAAGTGCTGCGACAGGTCTGGTTCTCAGGAACATTTTCAAATCCACAGTGAAATGATTTTGACTCAATTTGGAGTGTATACATGTGACAGTGTGTTTATTTTACAGTATTAATTGATTCCTTTTTGTGTTCTTTTACACTGCAAGCCACTGCAGTCTCTGGCTCCAGTTTTCCCAAGATCTTTTTGTCTCTAGGTATTAACCACATATGCAAAAAGGTTAATTAATTACATAGGTGCACAATGTTTTACAGGGAATAGAATTAAGCAAATAGCTAAAGCATATTCAAATGAATATAATATAAAACACTGGATGACACAGATAATGTTAATGTTCATTGTTAATATAAAATGAAAAAAGTAAAATGGTGAACACGCCTGTTTTCAGCAGAGTTATCCCAAGCTCACTAAATCTGTTACATGAAACTCTGGATAATCGACTACTTGAAATGAAGCGACTGATTATCAAACTGTCCTCTCATGTGAGCAGTGATGGCGTCACATCTGGAGCTCCTCTTTGGAGTTCTGCAGGACTTGGGAAATGAGGAGCTGAAGCATTTCCAGTGGTTCCTGAAGCAGGCTGGCATTGTAGAAGGCTTCCCAGCAATCCCAAAGTGCCAACTGGAAGAGGCTGACAGGCAGGACACGGTGGATCACATGGTGCAGACTTACAGCCCACCTGGAGCTCTGCAGATCACAATAGAAGTTCTGAAGAAGATCTGCAGGAATGATTTAGTGAAGCGTCTAACTGAAATTTGTTCTGAACCCAACAGTAAGTTCTAGAAAGAGTTAAAAAAATCTAGTTTCACATTAGGCCTCTGCTAATCTGAACTTAACTATATAGAATCTTTTACTCCTCTGATTTACATAGGCCACGAGCTAGCACAAAGCCAAAACAACAGAATGATTTTGGTTGCTGGATTTCGTTATGAGCAAAGAAAAAGGCCCCCCTAAACATCTTCTCTCTCTCTCTCTCTCTCTCTCTCTCTCTCTCTCTCTCTCTCTCTCTTGTTTTATATCTATCTGTCTCTCTCAGAGGATGCCACTGATATTGGAGAGACTTCTGGGAACACAGGAGGCTCTTGCATTCAACAGGCAGTTTTTCCTCACCCAGTCACGCCTGGTGCACAGGCTGAAGGTGAAGCTATTTCATTGTACAATTTGGGCATTTAGCAACTACTTGTGGAAAAAGGAGCCTGCAGTGTATGTGATGATTTGTTCCACACAGGATTCATAGCTATAGCTATCTCTTTATGTTAGCAGGTAAAATGATTTTGTAAAGAGTTGCAATGTGAACCTTTTCAAACAGTCAGATCATGTTTGAGACTGATAGCTGCATCTGAAGAATGACATTTATTTCAAACAACAAGAATCTATATGATGATGATTTATTATTTTAAAGATACATTTAAAAACATGCTTAATAACCTGTGGCCTTTAATCTGTTGGCTGTGCTCACAAAGGTTGGAAGGTTTCAAAATTAATCATATTTGAATGAGGTTTGATGATGAGATTACAGTACGTGAGTCGCAGCGGCCTGTGGTGAACAGGTTGGTAGGATCCACAGGAGCCGTAGTGGTGGTGTTGTGCCCTGCTACCACTGATTCAAAGTACAGAACAATATTGCCAGGTGGCAGCAACTTGCTGTCTGAAACCACCTTAAACATATTTTGTAAGACCCAGGAGATGTGCAGCCCTGTTACATTGAAGAATGTGACTTTATTCCATACAGATTTGTTGGTGCAAAGACCAAAGTCTCCACAAACCATCACATCATACCAACGCATACTCCAGTCAAACCTCCAGAACAAGTTTATGTGTATAACAGAGGGGTCGTCAATGCAAAAGGATAAGAAACTTCTGGATGATATTTACACAGAGCTCTACATCATAGATGGGTATGATGTAGATGTCAACAGGCAGCATGAGATCAGGCACATTGAGATAACATCAAGAAAACCAGAAGGAACTGAGAGATCAATTAAGCACTATGACATTTTCAAACACCCTTCTGGAGAAAACACACCCGTAAGAACAGTCCTGACCAATGGGATTGCAGGAATTGGCAAAACATTCCTTGTTTACAAGTTCATCCTGGACTGGGCTGAAGGGAGAGCCAATCAAGATGTGCATCTCATATTTCCTTTCACCTTCCGCCAGCTGAATTTACTGAAGGGGAGAAGATTTCGTTTTGCTGAGCTCATTCACAAATGTATCAGGGAAACCAAAGACATCAGGGAGGAGGATCTCAATAACATATTCAAAAAACTACAGGCTTCAGGAAATACCAACTATGACAAAAGTACATTCAAACTTCTTTTTGTGCTTGATGGGCGGGACGAAAGCCGCCTTCGGCTTAACTTCAGTGACAAGGAAGAATGCTCTCTTGATGAGCCACTGCTGGTGAATGAACTGCTGGCATACCTCATCAAGGGGAAACTGCTCCCCTCTGCTCGCCTCTGGATAACCACACGACCGGCAGCGGCCAATCAGATCCCTCTGGATGTAGTTGACATCATGACAGAGGTGAGGGGGTTCACTGATGCACAGAAGGAGGAGTACTTCAGGAAGAGATTCAGAGATTCAGAGATGGCCAACAGAATCATCTCCCATGTTAAGATGTCACGAAGCCTCCGCATCATGTGCCACATCCCAGTTTTCTGCTGGGTCACAGCTACAGTTCTGAAGCAAATGTTAGGAGAAGACGAGCGAAAAGATATCCCTCAAACTCTAACGGAGATGTATACAAAATTCCTCGTGTTTCAGATCAAGCAGACAGCACTGAAGTATGACACAGATAAGCACATCGAGATCATCCAGTCACTTGCAAAGCTTGCTTTTCACCAGCTGAAGGGAGGTAATCTGATCTTCTATGAGACGGACTTGAGGAACAGTGGCATTCATGTCAGTGAAGCATCAGTGTACTCAGGGGTGTTCACGCAGATCTTTAAAGAAGAAGATGGGCTGAACGAAGACAAGATGTTTTGCTTTGTGCATCTGAGCATTCATGAGTTTTTGGCAGCCGTTTTTGTAGTTCTGTCTCTCTTTAATGACAGACAGCATGTGATGGCTGAGCCTCAAACCCCTCTTCAACGTCTACGGGTGTTTTTCAGGAAAGCATCTGCAAATGAGGTTTATATGAAAGCTGTGGACAAGGCCTTAGAGAGTCCAAATGGACACCTGGACATGTTCCTCCGCTTCCTCCTGGGTCTTTCGTTGAAGTCAAATCAGAATCTCTTACAAGGCTTGCTGAAGCAAAGAAGATGCAGCACAGAGACCAACCAGAAAGTAGTGAAGTACATCAAAAATAAGATCAAGGAGAATCCCTCACCAGAGAGATGCATTAACCTCTTCAGCTGTCTGAGTGAAATGAGGGACTGTTCCCTAGTGGAGGACATCCAGCACTACCTGAGAACAGATAGCCTCTCCACAGCCAGTCTTTCTCCTGCTCAGTGGTCAGCCCTGGTCTATGTGTTACTGTCATCCGAAAAAGAGCTGGATGTGTTCGACCTTAAAAAATTCTCCAAGTCAGAGGAAGTTCTGATGAGAATGCTGCCATTGGTCAAAGCCTCAACAACTGCACTGTAAGAACTTGTTTTATGTTATTTAAATATTTGCAGATAAGATATTTGTATCACTTTATGCATAAACATTATTTTGAGGAATGTGGTGAAGGAATACATTTTATACACAACTCCTAAAATAGTGCCTGACACATAACGCACAAGGATCTTGCAACCTAACGTACTCTGCAACCATGCTAAATATCAATGCTGTGGCTGAGATGGCTGGTTGACTGAATTTTACATTTTGTGCACATGTTTTAATTAAGCTGTCTTCTATGTGAAATAATACAGTATCTTCCATTAACTGTTGTGTCTAATTCTAAAACAGACTGGACGAGTGTGAGCTTTCACACCTGTCTTGTGAAGCTCTGGCTTCAGTTCTCAGCTCCAAGTCTTCCAGTCTGAGAGAGCTGGACCTGAGTCACAACAACCTGAATAGATCAGGAGTTTTGCTGCTCTCTGTTGGACTCGCGAGTTCACACTGTAGACTGGAAAATCTGAGGTCAGTATTTTTGAACCTATTCAAACGATGTACAGGATTTCATCTGCTTATAGTATGTTATGTTGCTGCATTTACTACAGTATTTTATCAACTCCCCTGAACTGCTTTACATGACTGTATTCCATTATTTGCTCTTGTTAATGCCTTTGTTACTGTGATTTGTATCTTTTTCCTTGGTTTTGATAATACCATTGAGACACTAAAGTCAGTCATTTTCACACTCAACACACAGTGACTTTTAATTAAAAATTTATGTTTATTTAGGTGCGTAATTTACATTTGGACAATGAAGTCACTATTGAATACTGCATATGCATTTTGTAAGAGGCCAGACTCAATGAAGACAAAAAAAAAACTTTGTAATCAATTTATCAACCTAAGTACAAATGTACAAATTAATGATATGCTGCCACATGCAGGTTGTCAAGATGTGAGGTCACAGATACAGGCTGCGCTTGTTTGGCCACAGCCCTGAGCTTCGACCCCTCCCATCTGCGAGAGCTGGACTGGCGCTACCCAGGAAAAAAAATAGCAACTGGGATTAAGGGACCACTGACACCCAGACGATTGTATACATTGCATATATATATATATTATTATTATTATATTATTTATAACTGACTTATTGACTGACTTACATTTTAACTTCAGCATGTTAGGTATATTAGTATATTTTACTCTAATGGACTTGTGCCCCCCCCCCCCCCCCATTTTTCTTAGACCAGGATACTCTAAGCTAGTGGCATGCAGTCGCAATGTGGGACAATATTGCAGTCTGAGAGAACTTGACCTGAGTAACAATCCCCTGCGGAATTCAGGGCTGAAAGTGCTTTCTGCTGGACTGGATAGTCCAGCCTCTAGACTGGAATCTCTCAGGTCTGTTGACTATGTTTGTTTCTATTGTATATGTCATGATGTATAAGAACATTGCTAAAATGTCACAACCTAATCTTATTGCTATAAAAAGAGAATTGTCTTCACTAAATCTTCCTCAGGCTCAGTTCCTGTAACCTGTCGGAGAGAGGCTGCGAATATCTGGCCTCAGTGCTCAGCTCTAAGTTTTCCAACCTGAAAAAACTGGACCTGAGTGACAATGACCTGGAGGATTCAGGGGTGACAGTGCTGTCCACTGGACTGAAGAGACCATACTGTAAACTGGAAACACTTAGGTCAGTATTCTTGAACCTTTGCCTTGCCTGCAGAGATCATGAGATTGTAATTCCAGCATGCCAGAGTGGAAGTGGTAAAGTCAGATGATTTAACATGGACTCTCAACAGGTTGTCTGCCTGCTTGGTCACAGAGGAAGGCTGTGCCTCTTTGTCTTCAGCTCTGAGCTCTAACCCCTCTCACCTGAGGGAGCTGGACCTGAGCTACAATCATCCAGGAGACTCAGGAGTGAAGCTGCTTGCTGCTCGACTGGAGGATCCACACTGGAGGCTGGAATCTCTCAGGTATAAACACTTGACATAATGAACTGCTCGGTGGCTATTTATAAGCTTGTCAGCTTTTGGTCAAGTTGGGATAACACTGCACTCTTTTGGACGGTCTCTCAAGGGCACTGATGGTGTCACACCGGGTTATTCACATAAGGTTACAATTTGAGAATTACATACAGATGTATTCTGAACCATCTTATCCCTGGCTTTGAACCCACAGCAATGACATAAGAAAGCTTGTCATTAGAGTAGTGTTGGTTCAAGTTGCTGCTGAATAGTCCAGTCTTATGCATAGTAATGTTAGTTCAATGAGCACACTTGGAGCCCTCGAACAGTCACTGTAGGCCATAGAGCATACTGAAGTTTCCCTGTACTTGCTTGAGCATTTCTCAAGCTTTTCCCTTTTCCAACCATTCCAGCCGTACAATATGTAAGGTTGGCATTCAATGGTAACACATTTCTTGGGCAGCAAAGTTAAAAGTTATTATGAGGAAAAGAGCACAGTATCCTCTTGGAAATATATAGTGATTCTAGCAAGTTTGCCTAAGTACTGATCCCTTTCACACCAAGAAGGCACAGTGTCACAGATCTGCACAGCGCTATCAAAAGTTTTTTGTATTGTTACTCTCTAAGTGAATTTTGCCACTAAAATGTACTTATACTAACATTTATTTACCCAAATCACTGCCAAATGAGTTCATTTGAGAAAGCCAGGAACTGGCAGCTTTGTGTGACAGATGAATGTATCAGTCTGTTCTGAGTTAGATCTGAGACACAGTGAAACTGATCCCTGGGCACATGACAGTAGACTGGTTTTTAATGGGCAGGTTCCACTACACCTGAACAACTGGATTGACCAGATCGAGATATACACAGGCATGCCAGAAGACCTGGCTCAAATGCACCAGAGTAACCCCAAGGTTTCTTGCATGCCACCATCAACCAAGACAACCAACAAAACACCATTTGGAAGAAGTGCTGTTTCAGAATTGGCACTGGTTGAATTGGCAGCCCCCCACTCCTCCACTCACGTTGCGAAACAAGTAGAGGTTGAACATTTTTAAACTGATGGATGCATTTTACAATTTCCTATGTCTGTATAGTAAGTTGCAATTTTTGCTGTGCTGTGGTGTCAAAAGAATTCAATCACACAAAAGACACAAAAATACTTTCCACTGACAAATCAATGTACCTGTACCAATAAAACCTAAGTTATACTTTTTGCATGATTTGGGTTCTACAAGGGTTAATATGGTGTTTAGAGAGTTGCATGTGGGTCCACTGTCTGTCTGTGTCAGTTTTGGCATATATCTGGTCCATAAGGTTCATCATACAGGCAGCAGAACTGATCATGATATCCCCTTTCTGCTTCAGTGTTGATCATTGTGGAGAGTTCAGGATCTTGTCTGGGCCAAGGAAATGTAAGTACCTTTCTCCCCGTACCCATTCTACTCCTCTCACTCTACCCTTCCCACATATAGGTGAACAAAGATCAACGTCTGTAAAGAAGCTGTCATGCACAGCCATGCCAGTGGCTCAGACAATGCTAACATACTGGTGTCAATGCTAATAAGTTAATGTTACATAGGTATCAGCGTGTTATCATCACCATTGAGACCGTATAAGGCAAGCTGACAGCATATAGAGTCACTGTACCTAAGCACAGCTTTACAGAGCTGCTAACGTGGCTGTAGATGTTTTTTCTTGTTAAAAATGGAAACTGCCACCTTTACCTGCACTGTCCCTGATTTCCATGCAACTTTCAAGAAGTAAGTCGGTTTTGACAACCTGAAAAAGAGCCTTCAGCATCTTATGGTGAGTTTTATCTGTCCCTGACCCCATGTCACAGACAGTTAAACTATGTTTTCATGAACTCCAGCAGAGAGACAGACAAGAATTCCCATTAGTCATCCAACTCTGCCTCCTTCACAGAAATAAAATGTTCAAAGTCAAAAGGAAAATGTGATTCTAAAAATCTCCCCTGCAACTGAAATAACTAGTCTCTGTGAATAAAGTAGCACTTAAATTTCCACTGTGTCTCTTTCCCTGCTGGAAGACGCCTGTGAACTCCTGCTTGACCCAAAAACAGCAAACAGGAACCTCATCCTATCTGAAGCTGACAGACAAGTGACAGTAGCACGAAAGGAGCAGCCATATCCTGATCACCCAGAGAGGTTTGAATACAGGTGCCAGGTTCTGTGTACAAATGGTCTGACTGGACGCTGTTTCTGGGAGGTGGAGTGGGAAGGAGCTGCTTATGTAGGAGTTGCCTACAAAGGAATCGGCCGAAAAGGACGGAAGAATGACTCTCTGCTCGGGCGGAATGACAAGTCCTGGTGTTTCGACTGCAACGAGAGCACTGCTTGGCACAACGGAAAGAGCACGGTTACAACCAAGATATTCTACCACGGTAACAAAAGACTAGCTGTGTATCTGGACTGGCCTGCCAGCTCTCTGTCCTTCTACAGAGTATTCCCTGACACACTGTTCCACCTCCACACCTTCCACTGCACATTCACTGAACCTCTCTATCCTGCATTGAGGGTTTTTGGCACTTCTTCATTTGCAATATTGTGCTCGCCTTCGTGACTGTCCTGATTCTATCTTATGGTGCAAACTATATAGGGGGAATTGGAATATGAAAGTGGCATTAGATGGAAAAACTCAGGTAAATACAAGTACCTCAAATTTGTACTTAAGTAAAGTACTTGAGTGATTGTACTTAGTTACATCCCACCACTGGATGTATCTTTCATAGCCTTGCTCTGGGGTTCAGTTCTAGGACCAGTCTTTTTTCCTTCTATATGCTTCCCTTTGGTTGCATTTCACTGTCACATGGATGATATTTAGAAATATTTCTCTTTGATGCCTACTAACCCCTCTGATTCATCCTGTTTGGTTAAGTGTCAGCAGATATTAGAGATTGGAATTCTGCAAATTTCCTTCAATTTAACAGTGAGACAACAGGGGTCACTATCATTGGCTCAGAAAACGTGCATGCAGAGATGACGCCGCAACCTCCAGACTACCAGTAGTTCAAATTTGTCCTCTGTGGAGGACATTTGTAAACCTGAATATCTCCCACCCACTGCATACTACTGAATTAACTCCTTTTGATATCTACAGGGAACATTTAGGGCTTTTCAATGATAGCAGATGTGAAGGAGTGGAGCTTTTATACCTTTCTCTTTCTCATTAAAGAAAATGCCGTCCATCCAAGTGCATTTTATGGGAAGAGGAAAAGTAAGCGCATAATACTTTTTATTGAGCAAATTTTGGCTTGAAATATTGTTGGCATATTTTAGATAAGTTTCTTAACAACACATTAAAGCATTGTTTGAATTATTTTAACTGTATTTTAGCACAGTAAGTGTTTAAAAAGTGTCCTAAAAATAAAAAAGTTTCAGTATTCTAATTACCTTACAAAGATTGGGGTATTTAAAAAAAATTGTGATTGGACAATATATTTTTTTTCCTATTAGTCAAGAGGATATCCTGATACCTTTGTTAACAACATCAGGCCTTGGTGAAAAGCTTGTGGACTATAGTTTGAATAACATACCAGCACGCTCATCCAGTCCTGTGAACAACTAAAAGAGATGACCAAGATAGAAAGAGTTTTCAATTTTAAAGGTGCAGAAGTTGTCTTACGCGCAGCTGTTTCCACATGACTGGACTATGCAATGGTCTTTAAGCACATCGGATATCACTCAACAGGCTCCAACAGACTCATTCTTCCCATGTCTAGATGGGTACCAGCCTTTACCGTCTCACAGGAGCTCAGGCTGCCACATCATGATCTTCTTTTAAACCCTGACATATTATTATGTTTTCAGATTCTTATCTTGTGATTTTGCAATGTTGACTTTATTTCTACATCTCTTTTTTCATTTGTTTGTTTTTCTTACCACTATAATGTGGTTTTTGAGAAGTGCTGTACAAACAGACTTAATCTATATGATGTGTTATTTCGGTATTTTAGTTCAACCCCCTGTGTTTAGCATTTATGAGCACTGTATGAACATTTAATATATTTTTTGTAACACACAGTGTGAGATATAAGGACATTTTAAGTCTCTATTTACGGGTGCCAACATAAAGACTTACAACATTAAAGAGTGTTAAAAACCATGAATGTTTCAATAATAATTATAAATGCAAAAGTTTTCCATGATTCAATTATTCTACTACTGACAGTGATATTGATAATATTAATTCAGTATCAACTAATGAATACCAACAGACAGTCCAGACTGTTGAAGCTGTTGTCTCTGGCTGAATAAAATTTATACAATCCCGCCATCTAGTGGCTAAAAAAGAGATGTGCAGATTTGAAGTCTGCACCCTCACAAAACCTAGGTTAGGATGAAGAGAGAAACTTCTCAGAAATGCTTGCATTTAATAAAGTTCAAGAAAGATTTAATTAACATTTGAGGGAACAGCATGTGTGGAGATTTAGTTTGCACTTCAAGGGAGAACACGTGTGGAGGTCCTTCAGAATGTTTGTATGTTATTCCATTGCAGGTTTTATTCTTCATGGATGCGTGGATTTCTAAATCAGAGAACAGAGAGGTCAATGTAAAAAAATAAATATTGTCTCAAAAAGAAAAAACAACAACAAAAAAAGAAAACACACAAACAAACTGCTATTTATCGTATGTCATAATCATATAATATTAAATGATTGCATTTTTAAAATTACTGATACAGTTGTGTTTCATGTAGACAGAATTATATGAACAACTGATTGTAATCACATTGAATCCATCATGGCATGAATCAGATCATTTGATCTTTGTGATGTTTGTGAAAGGTGTACCCGCTCTGCTCTGCCTCTGTTTATGAAACGCTTTGTCTGCTGGTAACTTCTAACTGGCCCAGGAAGCCCCTACGACTGCTTTAAATCCAGTTATTTGGAAGCTGAGACCATATTCGAACACAGATGAACATTTGTGCATGTCACTACACCATTCTTAAATACAAGATCCACCTGAGATCATATCTTTAGAGTGAAATTTTGCTATTAAATGCGTCAAAATTCGAAGAATCACGCAATTTTGCTCTTATTATTACAATGAAGAATACACGACTTCATCAACATTCATAAGTGTTCAGACTTAGTCTAAGAATATTTCGTCTCACCTCATTAAAGCAATGCTCTTATAAAGCCTTTTGGCTGCAGTGTTGCTATCATTCACCAGATGGTGCTTGGGAGCCAGTTTCACTTCCTGTCTTCAGTGATTTAACCCTGTAACATTACAAGCGTAATTCACATATATACTGTTAGACACCACTGCTGTCACCAGGAGCAGCTGCAGTCCTCTTACCACTAACACCACTAATAACACCACTTCTGCTCCTACGTCAGCTGGTCAATGACTCTGCAGTATTTTTGTTTGGATGCTGAACACCACAGTAAGGAACATTAGTTAGTTAGAGGTCTGCTGATGTGCAGAAGTGAATGTGTGTGGGAAGCTCTGCTCTGTGAACACTAGATAAGTGCTGGAAGAGCTGAACATCACAGACTGGTGGTGTGCAATAGTGCCAGGGGATCTGCAGAGGATTTTAACACTATAGAAGAACTTGATTCAAGTGTGAATGCTCTAATAATAATAATGACAATTTAAAGGGGGGTCCACTTTAAATGACATGGAAATACACACATTTTATTATTATTATTTTTCATTTATTAACCTATCTATTTTTTTTTTTAGAAATACAATATGACCAGCTTTGAAAAGTACTGTATATTTGACTCCAGAGGAAAGTATGGGGATTTACTTCCATCATGCTTTTCAGTGGAGGATGAAATGACTCTAAACTGACAGTTCAAGCACAGTCTGGGGGTGACATGATGTACTGTGTATGGCTCCTGCTAAACACTGCTCTGTCAGTGTGGATAATGCAATAACTTCTGCAGGATATGTGTGACAATAAAACATCCTGCAAATATTCTATCGGAAAAGACGTCCCTTTGTTTCTTCAACAATATCATAAAAAAAAATAAATTATAAACTAAAATAAACAAATAACATTGGTATTATATCCTGCGACATTTTTTTTTTTTTTTTTTTTTTAGAAAATACAGTATAATACTCTTTTTCAATTTACATAGAAATCATCATAATTATCGTTCCTTTTTGCACTGTTAATTAATTGAAAAAAAAAAATCACAAATCATAAAATCGTAATTTTTATTTTTGTTGCATTTTTCAAAATATTAACAAATAAATAATACAGAATGTGTTTTCATATTCTGTACCTGACAATATAATTAGATTTCATTTTGTTTTATGAAATTAAAATCAGTCACAACATTATGATGTGTTCATTCATTAATTTAGAATGTATTATTCATTGTACAACAAATATCATTGGCAAGACAAAACATTTGATTTATTTTTACTAAAAAAAAAAAGAAAGGCTATGGCATAACACACACACACACACACACACACACACACACACACACACACACACACAAATGTATACTTACCGTTTATACATATTGTTGTGTAAATGTACTTAAATGCTTTTGAACTCCAGAAATGCATTAGCACTTTAATTTAGAAATACAGGATAAAACACACATTAACACACAGCACACACATATAAATACAGGAAGACACACAATAAAGCAAAAAAAATTAGTGAAAATTAATCATATCAGTTCAAATAATCTAAAAATAAGTGACATTCATGATCATATTCTAACATTAGATTCAGTAGATTCTTACAATGTGTGTATGTGCTCCTTACCTTTTCCTGCTAATTCCAGTGTGACACGTTGTGCCGGCAGCTCGGTGTATTGTCATTTTGTGACAGCAGAGGGTGCAGTGGTGCACAGCTCCAGCCTGTCCTCTGTGTTTCCCCACCAACACCACCAGAAGCACTCTCCACAAATTTGTCTCAAGAAAGGAAAATAAACATCAGAGGGTTGCCATAAGATTCTGCATTCAAGTCAAAGTAGAATACAAGAAAATATATGATTAAAAGAAAATCAGAAAACATATGAAAGAACTCATAACAAATAAAACAACACAATTCAAGCATCGGAAGTAAAAGTACACATGATGCAAAACAATTTACCTTTCATAATATTACATTGTTACGTTTTACATCATGGGGTTATTGTTGCTGATGCATTCATGTGTAAACAGGATTTTAAGGATCGACATTGTCAACATCTAGACATTTAACTGCTGATTAACAAGGTAAAAGCAAAATAGGTAGAATTTAGAGGGGCAGAATCCTCTGTTCGCTGCAAACAGGTTCAATTGTCTTCAGATGTGGATTAGTCTGCTTATGATATGTTGTGTATAAGAGGTGTAGCTGAACTTAAAGCACTTACAGGGTTTGACACGTCTGTGCACGTCACAAATTCCAGGTTTGACCATTCAGCCCCAAAACAACATAAATACCACCCTCCAACCCAACCTGCAAGTACAGAAAAACTAAAATGTATGAAAAAGCCAATTTCATGTATGAAAAACTGATGCAAGTTAGTTTAAATGAAATGCTTATATGGATGTGACCCATTCACTTCCATTACAAATGTGGTTAAAACAAAGTTCAATATTTTGAGATGGATAAAATGAGTATCAAAAAGTGAGCACACCCTGTAATGTGTGAAAGGTGCTGGACATTTTGATGTCTGAGTGACATTTCCGGCTGACAGTATGAATGAGTAGAGTTTGAACATTCCGTCCATTCATTGAATGGGAAACGCTGAAGAACCCCTCAGAAAGAAGCTGGTCGTTTGAGTGAAGTTAAGGCATGAAAGTGTCTCGGTTTAAGGACAAAACAATATTAATGACAGTATTGATAATAATAAAGAAGTAAAGACAAGAATTGAAAGTGAGTAAGTACAGATGTCCAATAAATCTACTGGGTATATATAAGTATACAGTCGCAAAGATGGAAATAGTCAAATAAAGTACAAATACTTCAAAATTGTACTTAAGAACAGCACTTAAGTAAATGCACACACACACACACACACACACACACACACACACACACACACAATCATAATCACTCTCACTCAGTTGAACATATGTGACCTCGAACAGTATGATCAATATTAATGATCAGCTTGGTCATCAAAACATCATCTCACCACAACACACACACACACACACACACACACACACACACACACACACACACACACACACACACACATCGTGCGTGTGTGTGTGTGAGAGAGAGAAAGAGGTGGTACGTATATTGACATGTGTAATGGTGTGTATTATTTCTTAGTCTCTATAATCCACGCACGCACGCACACACGCACACACACACACACACACACACGCACACACACACACACACACACACACACACACACACACACAGTGGAATTGTGGAATTCTTGACTTGAACCTTGACCCTGCAGCTGTACGCAGAGAGTTATGGGGGGTTTGACTTGAGACGGGAACTGAAGAAACCATTTGTTTGGTCACTCCTCTCCTCCCTCGCCATCCGTCCCTCCCTCTCTTTCCTACTATTAATAAGAATAATAAAGCAGTTTTCAGGGGCGGAAGTAATAAAACACATTTACTCTCATTTACTATAATAAGGTCTTTTTTGTGTACTTGTGTGGAAAATCTGCAATTTCACCTTTGATTTACGCACGTCTTATTTCAGATGTTTCCCTTTGCTACATTTCAAGTCACATCTGTTGCACAGGAAGAACAGAAGTCAAAAATTAAGACATTCAAATGAAGCTTGCTGCCTTTAAATGTCACAACGTTCTCTTTTACACAGAGAAGTGCAGTCGTGTCTGGGCTGGGCCTAAACAACAATGCAATAAGAGGACGGAGGACATCAGTGTGGGTTAGGGTTATTATTTTAACCCAGCATTGTCAAAAAAAGGTTGCACCCACCTTCATTAAAGACTGATTGAACGCACCACTCAGTGATCACACCAAAGCCTCTTTCACGTGGGACAAAAACTCACTAACATCCACTAACATCTGGCTCTTGTCTTCAGTGGGAAAAGGGGACAATCAGCATTCATTCCTGGGTCAGATGACTCTGCTCTGTAGTTTATTTAGGGAGTTTACCTGCACTTCAAAAACCTGCATATATGTGTTCATTTTGGTGACTGTGACCCAAATCGAAATCATGATGCTGTGTGACCAGCAGCTACATGCTGTGGGTTTAGCTGATGTGCTCATGGAGGATCCTCCAGCAGTAAAGTTCACCATGGAACTTCTGCCGTCAGTGAGGTGTGTGTGTGTGTGTGTGTGTGCAGGTTCTTGGAGTACTTGGAGGCTTCAGCCACTTTGGGGTTTATATTGTTCAAAGATCTCCATGTTGGTTGCCATGGTGATGCTTTCTTTGGCTCTTAATGAATAAAGCTTAATGCAGTCAATCCCAGATTGAAATGACCATTATGTCACCCTTCTCTCTATGACATGCAACTTTTTAACTCCCGTTTGATCGTGGCCATTCAGAACAGCTATAAACACATGTGCCTTCACTTCATAGGAATGAGTTCTTTTCAAGCACATCCCTGCCTTACTTCCACCGTTGATTTTGACAGAAAACAGTCATGACTGGCCTTATCAGACCATCAACATCAACATACTGTTGGTCATTTTGTAGCATTTAAACAAAAAAAAAGCATCAATGACAATCATATCTGACACCACCGCCAATCTAAAAAAATGCATTTTGTAGCTCAAAAGCCACCGAAAATCCTGACTGCAACTATTCCCATCCAGTATTTCTTCATCTTCAAATAATCCTTGTTGTCCCCAAAAGATAACATGTGGTACATCTGTATTAGAAGCAACTTTGAGGAGCACAAAAACATCATGTAGAGAAAGAAAGCTACAGGCATGAGATATATTGGCAGAGGAGATCAGAGAGGGGAGGAGAGAGGAAACATACATGGGGGATGAGAACACACACACACACACACACACACAGATAGAGAGAGAGAGAGAGAGAGAGAGAGAGAGAGAGGGAGATTTTCATCAGTAGCAGAGAGGCGCCTCATTTTTCCTCCCGACCTCACAATGACCTGACAATAGATGGAGAGAAAGAGAGACAAGGGAAGAGGACAGACAGGTAGAAAGAGATAGACTGTGTTGAGGAGAGAGTGAGAATGAACACACACACATACACACACACACACACACACACACACACACACACACACACACGTAGTTATTGTTTGTCATTTTTTCTCCCCAATTTCCAACCTAACGAAGACACTCGCTGGCTGGAGATTGTTGAAGAGAGCGAGCGAGAGAGAGAGAGACTTAGGGGGCATGTCAGTCTTTCACGAGTTACCATGACAACACATGTGACATCATGTGTTTAGCTGTGGGGAGAGGGTAACTGCGTGTTTGTGTGTGTCCATGTGTGCAAGTTGACACTGCGCATAGCTGAATGTTTATGGCATACACATGTGTGTGTGATTTTCTCAGTGTTCTCACATTGAAATGAATTGTCCACAAAGTAGGATTTCCAGTATACACACGTTTGAACATTTGCGTCCTCTGTTTTCCACCCGCTCTCGTCATTTTTCCTCTTTCGTCTCATCGTCTACTCTCATCTGTTCCTGTAGTCTTTTATCCACATCCCCTTCCTTGTTGTGATTCTGCACCTTTTTTCTATTGTGCCTCATTCTCTCCTCATTCTTTCATTTCACTTGTATTCTTTCAAAACAGATAACAGAAAATTAGGAAACTGCTGTAAAAACGTCTCTCTCTCGCCCTGTTTTTCAGACAGCGGGAGGTGAAGTCTTACCCTTTATGTATGAGTGTTGCCAAAATAGGTCACATGACCAGACATATCTCCATACTGTGTTTAAGCCTGGAGAAAGGTCTGTACCATTATCGTTCTGATATAGGGGAAACAGCCCTCTGGCTTGCTGGTTTCTTTCAACCAATCACAATCACATTGGACAGCCTTAAGCTCAGGATGAAGTGTTGGGTGAGAACTTGTGCTGTGTGGAACATTTGCACATGAAAAGGCAAGTCCTGGTATTAAATCGGCTAAATCCCCACGAAAGAGCCAAGCAAGCCTGCCTTATTGCACAATCCAAATGCTCATTAAAACATGTGATTTTCAGCGTGTAGGTAACTAGCTCGAAGGCTGCTGTTTCTGTTTTAGCTGTTGTCTGAATGGCAGCACGCAGATAGTTGAAGGGGAGTGAGTCAGACTAAATTTGACATCTGTTTATTGTAGATATTCTTAAATCTTGTGGTGCAGTTATTGTGTTTTGCCCATACTTCTGCTCTATTTTTGTCGTATGTGCATCACTTTTTAGCCAAAAACTGTGAAAACTGTATTTTTGACTATATTTGTATGTCCAGTATGTAGATCTATATCTATATGTATGTAAACTCTTTTTTTCTTCTTTGCATCGCTTCCTCCATGTTCTCTTTGAGCCAGAGCGACCAGAAGGTGCTCATTTGGTATATCTGCACACAAACACACACTCACATCCACACACTCCTACCTTAATGCATGGCGGCATGCTGTGCTGCGTGCCCCCAGGGTGTGTGTGCGCGTCTCTGTGTGTGTGTGATGGAGAATAGGAAGAGAGTCGTTGCCCTGCTGCTGAACCCACCACATTTCTGTCCTCCTCTTCCATCTCTTTCTCATGCCTGATGTATGCTGCTCGGTGATCTGAGCCCTGAAAGCTTTTCTGCACGTCTTCATTTCCCAAACATCCAAATAAACATAAGAAATTTATGGAATAAACGCAAAGATAAGCCCTGTGGGTGTGTGCGATTGGCTCGAGCTTTCTCCCTTTCTCTTGATAATAATGTGAAGCTGTCCTCATACCGCTGAAAATGCTAATATGTCCATCACTGTGGTGGAGAATCATAAACCACACGAACCAGCACAGCTTCTCTTCATACTCTTTGCTCCTGAGAGATCGTGATCAGCTTGTTGTTTTGCACCTGTCCCAGCTGACACTGCCAACAAAGTGTGTTCAAAGCAGAGACACAGTTCACACCGTATTTGTGTATCCAACCATAAACCCACGATGTAAATGGGTTTTCTTAGTCTTCCAGCTGATTACTGTTTTAATCTTCCTGGTAGCTTCATCAGTTACTGTTGATGTACATAAACAAAAGAGCAGGATGAATTAAAGAACAAGCTAGCAGTTCTGTGAGGCTCGACTTAGTGCAGCAGAGCTTTGAGCTGAATAAAACACCACCAAGCTAACATGCTCACGCTGACAATGCTAATGATTACGTCTAGCAGGTATAATGTTTTCCATGTCCACCATTTCAGTTTAGTGTGTTAGCATGCTAACAACTGTTAATTAGTGATTAAAAGTGGGCTACAGAGGCTGATGGGAATGTTATTAGTTAAAGCTTTGACCGGATGATGGCACCATAGGAAAAGTTAGGACAGGGCTTGTCAAAGCTTTGGTAGCTGCTAATTTAGGGAGCCAGCACAGGAACACACATGAACTTGCAGGATTTGTGATTGATCTCATAATTGCATTTAACATTACAAATACCTTGAGCACCAAATTCAGCTGTTTACAGATAAGGCCTGAGGTCCAACGATGTTGCCCAGTTGATCCATCTTCCCTGAAGCCTACTTTTCTTCTCAGCCTTACTTTTTCTCCTGTAGTGACTCTTCCATCTCATTTCCACATTAAGCTGCTGAATTGTCCACCAAAACACAGCACTCCTGTGTTGCCTGACAGATGCTTGTTAAGACGGCACAGTTTGACACAGTAGCTGAGTGTATTAAATGTAGGCTATTAAAAGCATTAAAAAAGAATGCATGCATTTCATGTCACTTTCAGGAGCCACATAAAGTGTTTCGGAGGGCCACCATTGGCCCACAGGCCTCCTTTTGAGAAGTGTTAGGAAATCACCAAAGTGAGTAGGATTTATCCTCTGGGCACCATGAATATCTTGACAAAATTTAATGGAAATCCATCCATTGTTGGAATATTTCAGTCTGGACCACAGCGGTGGACTGACCAACTATTGCCACCAATAAGGACATAACTAGCATGCCCGAGAACTAACATTAAGCAAATAATCTAGATTCAGAATCTTTACTTTGAATTCCACTGCGTGCTGTAAATGAGGTCCATTTCACATGTTTTAATGCTACGCTACATTTTTTTTTGGGCCACGCCGGGACAGCTGTGAACATGCTGATATACCATCAAGTTTTTTTCGCTGATATGCGTAATGTGCTAGCAAACAAGCTGCCTATTTATACATCCTGCAGACACAGGACAGCATTGCTAGGTGCTAACTTTGTATGTCTGCTGGGTGGTAATGTACAGTGGGTTGTGGTGCACACTGGGTTGCAGTGTACAGTGGGAGGCAGTGAACAGTGGGTGGAAGGGTACAATATACAGTAGGTGGCAAAGTACAGTGGGTGGTAGTATATAGTGGGTGGTAGTGTACAGTGGGTGGCAGTGTACAATGGGTTGTAGTGTGCAGTTATGATTTTAACTGATAATTCAGATGAAGAAAAGCTGTAATTATGAAAAATGCTGCCTGTAACTTGGGTGTGCGTCACTGGTATGAATTAGTGCCTACATTTAGGTGTAATTAGGTATGGAATGTCTGTCTCTCAATGAGTTTGAGTAGAAGAAGCAATATAAAATCTGGAGGGAAGGCTGAAAACTTCAAACACTGTGCAAAGAGAATAGTCCAATCAACGCTGTTGAATGTCAGATATTGGCCAAAACCCATACAGAGTAAACCCTATTACATGTTGAAGTGAAACAATTTGCAAAAGCAAGTGAGCCATCACAGCCAGCTATAATTTGTTGTTACCCAGAGTCTTTGACTGAGCAGACGGCCTGACAGAAAACAGCTATTGTGTAAAACCAATTCAACTTGAATTGTGGTGGAGGTGTCGATCAGATATAAGACAAGATGAACTTTTGCTCTTTCCACGCTCTGACCTGGATTTGAACCCAGACTGAACCTTTGTTGACCCTCCAAACCGTACACAATGAAAGTCAGCTAGTCAGCATATATTTTTGAGGACAAACATCACCACGTCCTTGTCGCTACTTGTGACACTTCATTACTTTGACCCTTCATGTTGTTAGAGGGTGACATCTTAAACAACCCTGTCTCCTAAAAAATATGTTATATATGGCTCATTTGTTTATTCCCAATGCATTTCGGAGGAAACATAACTGCTGCCAGATTAGCCAAAACATTTTATCCTGTCCAGGAAATGCTATGATCTTGTAACCATTCTGTACAAAGTGTAGCACTTTGATTCCAATGGTCAAAGTTTGTGTCCAACATGTGCTTTAATAATAATTACAAAACCTGTGACAAAATATATATTTGTTAGGGTGAAAATGATACACAGACAAGACAAAACTGACTTCATCAAACAACACGTGAGACAAAGTCTATGTACCATATGAAAAGAGTGTGAGAGTGAGGATCTTGTACAACATAGTTGACCCAAAAAGAAAAGACCATGATGGATTCTGGAAATTAAAAACAAAACCAACCTTTATGATGATAAACATGATCGCTACAGGAAGGCAGGAACGATGTGTCAGCTATTTCTAATAGGATATCCTGGGATATTTTGAAAATATCAGAGGTACCCATTTCATTACTGTTATGAAAATCTCAAGACGCAATGAAAGTCATAACAAGACTTTTTGTAAAAAATGCAACCTATCAAAAAATAACCTATTAAAAACTATTTAGAAGTGATTGTAATAGCATGTCATGTGACAGCTTCTCCTCAGCAGGCAGCATTAGAAAACACAGGTGTTGAATGCAAACGAGCGTGTTCCCAAAAACTGCAAAAACTGGTGTGGTTTGGCAGCATTTCAGACCGAGAGTAAGTGTGTCGTCTGTAGTGGAAATCAAACTCCAGCCGCTCACCTCTTTTGTCGAGGGTGCCCCCAAAGTACTTGTGTGTGTGTGCGTGTGCCACAAGTGAGTGAGTAAATATGTTTATTTTTTCTGCCAAAAAAACAAGACTGGGTTAAAGATTAGCCTTACGTTGCGGTGTGAACAACACACTTTTATGCCCATTTTCGTTACTGCCATTTTTGTTATTATGTAATCCCGGGTGCTCTAGGCTGTGCTTTTGATTGACACTGGATTGTGGTTATAGACAGTGTCGCTAATTTCATTCCTGAGAATTAAAGTCATGTCCTTGCTGTATCTGCACTCACTTGCTACGCTGCTTTTGATGTTGTTCAAAGAATAGAACTGGAGCATGTATTGCATTTTTGCCATAGTGTGAAAACAATAAAAATAATAGTCATAGACTTTATTTGTAAAGCACCTTTCACACAAGACATCCAGCTCAAGATGCTTTACAACAAAGGAATTTCATGCACTTAGTGCTTCAAGTAAAAATCGACAGAGCAGTGATGTGATGTAAGATGGAAAAATCACACTTGAAAGGCAGCCACCTGGCAGGAAACGGTAGTGATGACTATACTTGTCCCTTCTGCAGTTGTGAGCTTAGTGGTAGCATCAACACTAGTTCCTGTTTCATTACAAGAAGTTACAGAGCTGCTCGCCGTGGCTGATTCTTGTAGTGTGGCTGCACGTGCTGAGTGACCGTCCTCATCAAGTGAGCATTTCTTGTTGATAAACCACTTCTGTATATACATTTCCACAGAGAAGCATGATGACTAACACTTAAACCAAGCTTGCCAGACACAAGAAGCATCATACTGACTACAAAAATTATATATAAAGATAATGATAATAACAATAATAATGCTGATTTCTCTGGGTGGGCCAAATACCTGAATAATGACCTGTCTGCGTTCATTGTCATTGCTAACCGTATCCAACTACCACATGTCTCATTCACATGTAAGAAAACACCTAACATTATCATAATAAATGTAAACAATGGACATGGCTATTGTTACCACTCACAGGTGCATTTTGGTGCTCATTCTAAATTTACCAATATGTCTGCCTAGCGTTGTGGAAGACATAGAAGTCATGCACAATGAGCACACTGGCACAGTGTAGGTGGACAGGCAGGTAAACTGCCAGATTTATTATTTTTGTCAGAGAATTTGATTTATTGATTGCTGTCAGGATGTAAGGAAAGCTTCAACAAATTCGACAAAAATGCTTGCAAACATTCAGTATAAACATTTTGCAACTTTCCAGATATGTTCATGCTTCCTCAATATATTATCTTATTATATATACATCATTTAGAGGGCATCACATGTCTGTCTTATCAAGACCACCCTCAAATAGCAAAGCGAATGGAGGAAAATGTCTCTTTCAGCAATCCTCCAACTGTCCTGTAATGGTCTGCAGAGACTTATATATTCACCACATACAGTATAAACATACAATATATTGTATATACTGTATATACAATATACTGTATGTGCATGAATACCAAATATTGATTTTAGGTAGAAAAAACCATGAAGGTAAACTCTGTCTGACCCCTGAACCTACTATGACCCTCCCAGGCAGGAAGTGTGTCCACAGTGTTTTTGTTTCATACTGAAGCATTATTTTATTTTTAATGATAGCGATTTATTCATTATTTGGAGATTTAAATGTTTCCACTTGCCAAAAGCAGCAACTTATCTTTGGTGTACTGTCATCTCTACAGATCTGAGCAGTTATGAGCTCAGTGTTCTGAGGAATTATTCAATTTTTTTTTTTCTTTTGGGCAAAGTATTTTTTTGTGTTGCAAGAGGATTTTTTGTTAGCATGCATTCAATATTTCATGTGAATGTGACTTATTTCCTTAAACAAGCCTTTTATCAAATAGAAGCATTACATTACATGAACATTTGCAAACAATGACTATAAATGAATATAAATGACCATTTAACCAGTTCTGTACAAGAGACGGCAAGGTGACCCTTGACCTCACGCTGCGGCGACCTGCGCTCGACCCCAGACTGACCCCGCTGTGACCCGGCAGGGCAGGAAATGATGACGGTGTTTGCATAGGCCGAAATGGATTTCTTTGTCAGGAGCACTTTTGAACGAGTTCATCAATAAACGGCAGGACTGAGATCAGTGAAGGGGATACGGTTGGAGCTGGCACGTCCTCATCGAGCCTTTGCCCGACTTAAGATGGCTGCCACGGCTTTGCTTTCGCCAACTTTAAGATGGCTGCTGTGGAATTGAATGGGACTAGTGTGTTAATGCTGATATAACATGCATCCTGTATGTGCACTGTTCCTATTGCCCTGCCTTTTAATATTTCTTCTGCCAGACAAGCACCGCTGTAGATAACAAAATGAAATCCATTTCATTTTCAGGGTGCTGGTGTCGTTCCTTCGGGCTCACTGTCAATGCTTACAGCGACACTTAATGTTATTAGGAACACTGTGCTTTTCCTACCATAACAGGCCAAGAGTGTCTGCTGTGTAAGAGGTCTATTGTGCTTTTTCCAGCTGCACCAGTGAATATGTTATAGAAACCAGTGGAATTATCACTCAACTTTAGAGTTCCTAAAGTGTTACAGCATCCCTTGGCTCATTCTTTTGTTTTTTCGGTTTCGGACCGAAACAGAGGTACAATGACAGTGAAAATTGAACTTATTTCTTCCAAGTGGCCAGAAACACAACTCCCAGTGAGTGCTCACGTTTCTGTTGAATGTGTAAATACATAGCTATTTGCTAACACAGTAAGATAAACAACATGCTAATGCTGTGATCACAGTTTGTTACACTGCCATCAAGTGACCCAAAAATGAATTTGCAACCTCAAAGCAATAAAAAAAAGTAGCATACAGCATCAGCAGTGGAAAGGAAAACAGCACTGATATATTTTTAGCTGTGTATAAAGGTGACATGTCAAATGCGTGTAAACAGCTTCATGTTTACACAGTGAGCAAACACAGAACATCAGCCTTCATTCAGAGAGCTGTTTGTGACCTCCTTATGAGTGTCAGTCCAATATGCACTCTCCTTTTCCCTCTGGTTTGGTCTCCACCAGCTCCTGAGAAAAAGATCTAGCTCTTTAGTTGCTAAATGCTGCAGTGTGTTCACCAGATAGTCTCTAACTGTGTCAGTCTGTTTGAATTACACTGCTACAACTGAGAGTACAAAAACATTGACAGCGCAGCTTTAAGGTTGATTCATGTGAACAAACCAAGACAAACTCCCTGTGTGTAGTAATACATACTACTTGGTTGGAATCTAATCCAATCCAATCGAATCCAATCCAATCTAATCTAATTTGATCTAATCGGATCTAATCTAGTCTAATCTAATGTGTACTATAAAGTTGATCATGAATCAATTAAAGCAAGTTATGTTCTTGTAATGCTGATGTGAAGTTGCATCATCAAAGTGTCAGCTTTATTGTGTATGATGAAGTGTATTAAGTGGAAACTAATGTGGATCGGAGCAGCAGCTGAATCATTGTGGAGACTCCCAGCAGTACCTGCCCACTGACCCCTCCGTGAACCTGTGTGTGTGTGAGAGCCGACCCCAGGCTGAACCTGGCTGGGGTCAGAGGTCAGGGTTGAAGGCCGGGTCGCTGTGCCTGAGCAGAGG
Organism: Chaetodon auriga; assembly: GCF_051107435.1. Taxonomy (NCBI): domain Eukaryota; kingdom Metazoa; phylum Chordata; class Actinopteri; order Chaetodontiformes; family Chaetodontidae; genus Chaetodon; species Chaetodon auriga. Next base: position 20,846,208 of record NC_135089.1, read on the forward strand.
TGCAGAGTTGAAGGCCAGGTCACTGCTCCATGCAGGATGCTCTCTCTGTCAGAGCAGCACCTCCGACTGGACAGACGGAGTTACTGCCACCACGATTGTTCTTGAGTCTTTGTAACGCTGTGGCAGCCACCACAAGACTGGTGTTTGTGATTTCTTGATTTCTGAACACTTTGGAGATGTAATATTCTTATGTGGCATCAGCAACATAGTGACATGAGTGTTGAGTGTAAAACCTAAATCAGCACAGTGACTTTTAAATGCAGACAAATGCCTCAGCGAGTTCAAATACTGTAAACCGTGCATAAATACAGCACTTGAACACATGTATTTAATTACCTTCCATGTGATAATATACACAACAATGTGACCATAAACACATAAGAACCACACAACCCTAACCCAGAAAGTAATTAAGAAGAAATGTGATAAAACAATGAAAAATCTGTATGAATATTTTGTGTTTATATAGTATTACATAACAAGTAACAAATATATTCCAGTGAATTAGAGGGGTTGTAAATTCAGTTAAATATACCAAAGCTGAGTAAATGATATCATGTTTTCTGTATTTTTTTTTTATTTTATTTTTTTCTGGAGGGAGTTTCATCATTTACAGCAATAAACAACGCCCCCAAAATAAAACATGGTGGATTTTTTATAAGATTATTGCACAATTCTTACAATCCTGAAATTAAGACAGGTTGCACAACTCTGCCCGACTACACCATGCTTAATTCATGACATGTTTCCAGCTACCCCCCCTTCATCAGGGTGGTGTGTGAAGTTGTTTCTGGTTTTCTTATGTACAGTCTTATATCTAGAAATGTCATAGGGTAGTGTCTCCAAGGGAACTTTACACAAGCTGCTCCTTTAGAGGGAGACATTCTGGATTTAAATGAGGGTCAAATAAAGTGACTTGAAACTCTTGAAACCATTTTTGTAGAATACTGGATTATATTTGTTCACATCGAAAATCAATGGGAAAAAAACACCACATCAATGGGGAAACTTTACCCTCATGGATGGAAAACTGGATCAAAACAAACACTGATATTGGTTAAAGTGAAACCAGTACAGTGTAAGTGCTATAATGATCCATAATGGGCTTTTTTTTTTTTTTTTTTTTTTTTTTTAAAATCTTAGCCATTTTAAGCATGTTTTCAGGACACACTAAGAAATTTAGATCAGGGATTGACAATTTCTGCATTGACTAGGACTAAAAATTGGACTAAAATATATCAAGTATAATACAAAGCATGCAGGTCTGCACATCACTGTGTATGAATGCTCTCAGGTTTTGTTTTTTTTTTAACTTAAATTTAAAGTTGCAGTTTTTATATGTTTAGGCAAGCAAAAGTAACTCCATATTTTTTCCGCTCCAGAATGCTATGGTGTATTGTGAGGGCTCAAACAGCATTTCGGCCTTTATTTAAGGAAATTTGATAGACGGAAAGTAACTGAACAATTAAGTGAATTAATCAAATAGGACAAATATAATTAATTCCTAGACTTTTACAAAGAATGGTAACTGCATTGGCATCATATGTTCAGATATTTTTCTTTTTGTTATAATTATCCAAAACATTTTAAGAAGACAGGCACGGTCATTTGGAGAGAAAGTCATTCTCAATGTCAAGTTGAAGGAATACGAGAAAATTAACTGAAGCGTTTCACCTTAACAATTAAAATAGATTCTGCAGATCAAGCAGAAAGTGATATGAGGAGGTCTCAACTCAAACAAACAATAGTTTGAGCTATCTGGCTTCTAGTTAGATTTCTGCCATTGTGCTGCATGGATACATTGATAACAGTTCATTTCACAGGTTTTTAAGTTCTTCAGCATTTCCTGCCAATTTCCTCGTACAACCCTGAATCCAAAGGAGCTGGAGCACTGTGTAAAACATCAATAAAAATAGAATGTAATCCAAACAAACTGTGCTTAAAGACAGCAGTTCTACACAGTGTTCAAGTAGAAATGTCCTCTATGCGATCATGATACTATCACCTGTTACCAGTGAACATCTTTACCTGTGGAATGTTCCAAACAGGTGTTTTTGGAGCGTTCCACAACTCTTTAGTTGCTCCTGTCCCAACTTGCTTGAAATGTGTTGCTGCATCAAATTCAGAAGGAACAAATATTTACAGCATCAATGAAGCTGATGAGGCCAAACCTCAAAATATATTGTCTTTGTGCTGTTTTCAATTGAACATATGTCAAAAAAGATTAGGAAATGATCACATTCTGTTTTATTTATGTTTTCCAGTGTTCCGACTTTTCTTGAATCTGAGTTATATGTTTCTCATTAAAAAAATATGCAATTTATTACTAATTCTAAAAGAAAAAGAAACATGTTACACTTCCATTTATTTAATTCAAGCTGAGGTGAGCATACAGACAAGCACATTTAACTCAACATAAGGAACAATAATAATAATAACTTAATGATGAAGTTGTATTCACTTAAATAAAGCAGTTCTTTAAAGGAAAGTCTCCTCTTTACCTCAAAACAGCTACGTTGTCTTTATTTAAATAACTGCAGCAATATTTTTCCACTTTGTTTTCCCTAACTAGTCACAAATTAAATAGTTCTTTCCAGGAAATATGAGGGAAATTAATGGAAACACATTAGGAAATTAAACGTGTTACTGATACGTCAGTTTTCATGTGAAATACTGCCCACATTACCTCCTTGAAGCCAGCTGGTTGTTTAAAGTATCAGACAGTATACGCTGAGAGAAGAGCGCCCTCATTAGGAAAAACATAATGACAACAAAAATAATGCACAATTTCCTCATGAATGCCACTGAAACGACCTGAAACAAGTGTCATCATTTTCAAATGAGATACTATTAATGCTAAAATTGTAATTATATAGAATATAATTACAGTGAAGATTTCTACACTTAAGAATTTAAGTATCGTGGAAAAATTAGACACACAGATATACACACTCGCAGCCAGCGCCATGACCACAGCTCAAGTTTCATCTGAATGGAAGTGCACCTAAGAGTGTTGGTGAGCAAGTGTGTGTTTGTGCGTGTGTGTTTGGGCACATATAAATACACTATGTTATGCATATGCATATGTCCACATACCAGAAGTGCATTTTGTGTGTGTGTACTTGCATATGTATGTAGATATATAGAGGTGTGTGTGTGTGGGCAATCCAGTCTCTGCATTTGACCATTGACTGACCTCGACCGAAGTTTGACCGTTTGACTCTCGCCTCTGTTGCCGCGGCAACGTAGCAACCCCAGACTGACCCTTGCACTGGTCACCGTGGCCACTGACTGACCCCTCCTCAGGGCTTAAGTCTCAACCTGTGTGTGTGTGTGTGTGTGTGTGTGTGTCAGATGACCACCAAGTGACCAGCACTTGCCCTGTCAAAGGGGCTGTGTGTGTGTGTATGTATATATATATATATATGTGTGTGCGTGTGTGTGTGCAGCAGCTGGTCAAGAGTTCAAAAGGTAAGTGAAAAACAGACTACAGTGGGAGACTGAGGTAGAGGAGGGACAGATAAACATACAGGAGGAGACAGACATGAAAAGCTTAAATATATAAAGATTACAAATCACTACTTTCAAATATTGTTGGTTTATCATTCCCAGTGCGTCTCTGGTAGCCTGGATGTCTGCTGTGTATTGGAGAAAAGACGAGAACGTCCGCTGCAGGCCTGCTCTATATGATCAGGAGAATTGTGTTTTAGCCTCATAGTGGATGTATTTAGGTTCCAAAGCTGAATCCTCTTACGCTTTGGTAAATATGCTACACAATATTGAACTCCTGTTTAAAGAAGATAAAAGAGTAATTATCCATGTGGATGAATGAGCTGACAGAAAGGCAACAGAGAGAGGAAGAGAGAAGTGTGGAGTGGAAAAGAGAGGAGAGGGTCAGACAGAGAAAGTGAGACAAATGAGGAGCTGGAAGGTCAGAGGTCAGAGAAGAGCCTCTTCGTGTGTGTGTGTGTGTGTGTGTGTGTGTGTGTGTGTGTATGTTAAGGAGGGGTGTGTTCTGAGACCTCTGGCCTCTGGACTTCCCTCCCTACTAAAGAGAGTTACTAAACACACATTAAGACAATATGGACTCAGTGACCGACTGGCTCTGGTGTGTGTGTGTGTGTGTGTGTGTGTGTGTGTGTGTGTGTGTGTTTTATGTTTCCTTTACAGTATCAAATATGCAAAGGCATATTGTGAATTAAACAGCAGAATATTCTGCAGTTCCTGTATCACTTACAAACCAACAGTGAGGAGGACAGAGGTCAGAGGTCACAACAGGATCATGAAGGTGATGATGATGAGTCAGAATGATTGCTTTTCTGCCACCAGATGGCATCAGGGAACATTCTTTTCAATTTGATTGAGCAGTATTGTTTTTTTATTATTATTATTCGCAGGGTTTGTATGATGTGAATCCATCATGCAGCTGCTGTCAGTCAGCAGTGGCATTCAGAGATTATTACAGAGCTATTGGTGGGAGATTGTGAAGCCACGATATAGATCAATAGGATTTTTCAAGTGTGTTCTGGTGGTGCAAATAGTTTCCAAATGCCAGTATAATACACATACATAAATGTATAATACAACACATATACATCATTTATACAAACAGTCTTTTATTATATTGTTTACTTATTATACTATTTTACAACAATGCAGATATATTATTATTATTATTATATACTATTATTTTTAGGTTTTACAGTACAAATACAATACATGCCCTGTACACTATTATTTAATCTAAGCCAGTTTTGTAAGTAGAACAATGTTTCAATGATTTTCTTTCCCCCCAAAGTCTAGTTTTTATTTTCATTTAAATTAATTGAAATGGTTTTTCATAACTACTTCAGTGTTTACTTTAATTTCACTTAATTATAATAATCTTGGTTGATGTATCGCTGCAATGACTAGCAGCCAGTGTGGTATCTACATGTGCATATGCATTTATGGGACTCCGAAACGGATCAAATTTAATATTTTTAGCGATACCTGTGCTTTCCTTATGATGAGAAGTCAAGTCAGCAGCGTTTACTGTGGAAAAGGTCGATTGGACTGTGTTACACTACATTTCACTGTTATTATGCCCAGGTTTTGGCAACCTGTTGCTAGGCAACCACACATTAAATAGGCAGAGAACTTAATTAAGCCAGAGACACCAGTAACACAGTTGCACACTTAAAGACAGACCGAGTACAAAATATGTCCTCATTGTGAAACTAATTTCGCTTTACCTTTACACTGTGCTGAAACAGAAGCTGCTGCTGTTCTGCCACCATCAGGTTCAACCCAAAAAAAACTCTGGTTTCAAAATCCGTCTTCATCCATGGCTTACCTAAATGTTTCAGCCTCTGGTTTGCATCCACAGCTGCTAATGGTTGGCTTTGAGTATTTGAAGACTTATTTCCTCATGTTAAAGTGTGTAGAATATCTTGGCTGCATTTTAGAAAGTGAATCACAAAACTTTTCTATATTATTAAGTCATAGGTTAACCCTAGTCCTCAAACAGGAAACTGTCACACACTAGCTAGTTTTCCATCCAGATGTAGAGCAAATTTCAACTGGAAATCAGTAAAAGAAATTGCAAATGAATGTATGTTTCCATCCACCACTGTGATGAGATTATTAGGAGTTGGCTCGTCCAAATAAACAGATGGTGGCGCTCATTCTCCAGTTGGCTGCTATTAAACCATTGCAAAAGAAGAGTGTGCAATGAGATGACATTATTAACTGAGTGACAGTCATGTGGAAAGCACAGTGGAAGTATGGCATTCGTGTTTGTTTCCTGTGTTCATTTGAGGAACGTTAAACTCTCCTTATCACTGCACATATATTGGATTTTTTTTTTTCTATCTATTGTCTTCATTGGATGTTTAAGTCACATGCTTCATTGACGTCATCATTTGTTGGCTAAGAAAGACAGGAAGGTGCGTGTGTGTGTGTGTATGTGTGTGTGTGTGTGTGTGTGAAAGACTGGTCCATACCTGTCAACATTGGGATTTGAAAATATGAGAAACTTGTGCACAGCAACTGAAGGTACATAATGGAAACGCAGCTGTCGAGGCTGGGTAAGGTTTCACCTAAAGTGGGCTGACAAAACAATACACACTCCCTGGACTCCCCTTTTTATCATTTCCCATCATATCCTGGCAACACTGCCATCCACCATGTTCTACCTTCATTAAATCACATGCTGATGATATGATATTTCTATAAAAGAACCACAGACTCCTCTACAGAAATCAGACTGGTGTTTTCTTTCATTCTTGAAATGCAGGCAAACGCTGCTGCGTCACATTTTAAGATGATGTGAGATGCAGCAGGTTTAGATGAAATAGTGTCTGTTCACATTGCGCTGCTCTGTACCATCCAGACAACAGAATGAGTTCCTGCGGAGACATCTTTCCATTTGTTGAACTACTGTTGTCATTCTTCCCTATGATTGGCTCAGCTGACCAACGAGACTGATGACATGACTGGCTGAGACTATATTTATTAATCACTACACCCTCCGATGTATCTTCCACTCGCTGTACGTGAACCAAGACAGCAGGGGAGCCTGGTGATGCCCACACAGTCTGTGAGCCAATGACCCACCACTTTGCACTTCTTTATTGTTTAATTATGATTTATGATTTTTTTTGAACAGTGGTTTCTATTTTTCTATTATTCTAATTCATTCTGATGATATTATATATGTTGACAGTATTATTAACATATTTATCTTTATGATGATACTTAATTAAGATATGCTGACTGTAATTTCACTGTGCATTGGATGAAACAGCTTTCTAGCTATTTTTGAGTGTTGACCACAGTTTTTAAATGATGGTTTTGGTTTATTGACACTTTTCTTTTGTTGTTGGTGGTTCATCTGAGAGTGTTTCATCTTTTTTATCTGTTGAAATCACATGATATACCTAACAGGTGTCTGTACCGAAGCATAGCCATTCAGTGAGTGTGCATGAGCTGATTTTTGTTATTTCGACTCACCAGCAACAGGTAAGTTAGGAAAGGAAGGAAGTGTAAGATAGGCGTTATATTGCTTCCTACCAGCACTTTTAACTTAGCCCCCCTCCCCCCAAAAAAGAAAAAACATAGTGAACATGGTCTAACAGTCTCAGTCTATTCCTGTCTTCTCTGTCTGTATTTGTCACATTCCAACGACTGATGGACACAGTTTGGTAAAGAGAAAATGTGATTTACTGTAAATTTATATGGAAGCACATGTCCAGGAGGGAGAGAAGGAGAAAAATGAAGAGAAAGAAGCACTGGCAGGGTGCACTAGTGATGAAAAAAAAGAGAGGAGGAGATGAAGGAGTAATGATGGAAAAGATGGAGGGATGAAGAGAGAGAGAGAAGGCAGGAGAGGGAGGCGTAAAGAAAGCAGATGGATGATGCTATTGGACAGTATTTCATGTCCGACTGTGCCGCCTGCCACTGGGCACGCAGCAGGGTGTGTGTGTGTGTGTGTGTGTGTGTGTGTGTGTGTGTGTGTGTGTGTGTGTGTGTGTGTGTGTGCGCGCGGACTCATTCACATGGTTGTCTTTGTGTTTCAAAGGGAAAATTGTGTGTGTGCATGTGAGAAAGCAAGCATACGTGTTATCCTTGGGTTACAAAATCAGACGTGTGTGTGTATGCATGTGTGTGTGTATGTGTGCCCAGTGTGAGATTAATTCAGCCCAATTAATTAGGTTGAGATTGAAAATGAGATGAGGACACAGCTGAGCTCATCCCTCCCTCCTTTTATCCTTCCATCCCTCCTCATTCTTCCCTTCCCTTCCTCCTTCCTTCTTGGGCTCATTTTCTCCTGCTCATTTGAATCCATCTCTTTATACTGGTATACATTTTGCACGACACACACATCTGGCACCCTGTGGTTACACACACACAGATGGTTGGTGGAAATACAAGCTTTTGGTGCAGAAATGCCTTGAGAGGTTGATGTGCAGCGCGGGATGTGGAGTACAGAAATAACAGATGTGTTTGTGTGTGTGTGTGTGTGTGTGTGTGTGGGAGATGAAGTGTTTAACAATGACCTTTTCTGAGAGAGGAGATGGACCAGTTTAACCCTGATGTATCAGCTGAGTGTGTGCGTGACTGTGGTGTGTGTGTATGTATGTGGAGGGTGATCTCTCTCTCTCTCTGCAGGGTGACACAAAGAGCGCTGATTGGTCCTCGGTCTGCTGAGCAACTCAATTATTTCTGTTAATACCACTAACACCATGACACCTCAAACAGTGAGCCTATTAGCGCAAACTCACACACACACACACACGCACACACACACACACGCAAACTCTGAAACACATGCATAGACAGATGCATGTACACACAAGCACAAACACGTGAACACACCCACATACACCCCATGTGTGAATGATCATCATTAATAAAAAGACAGCTGAAGGAAGCAAATGTTTTTCTCATGTTTTCATTTTTTGTTCAGTCACTGGTGGAATATGGACTATGACTGAAAATGATGATCTTGAATGATTTTAACTTTAAATCCTTTATGACTTAATGCAGTTTTTGCTAAATGACTACACATTACTCAATAAAAAGTAGCCTCATTACATTACTAATTACTCAATAGCAAAATGTATTAGATAGCTCATTACAGAAGTTTCTGTTACTCAGTCCAGCTCTATGAGGCTGTAGGCACAGTGCTGTTAGTGCGTAAACGTGTTCACAGTGACGTTAACATGCTGATGTTTAACATGTATGTTTAGGAATATGTTTATGATACGGGAATATCTGGGAAGACGATGACAGCGGAAACAGCTTCTTCTTCTTCTTTGGGTTTTGTCACGGAAACAGCTGATCAGTCATGTGATATGTTATGCAGAACTTATCGAGAAAGGTGCTCCCATCCCCTATTTATTGCATTAATGCTTTTGTGAAATTGAGGAAGTTTTTTCAAATTTTGCCATTTCCATGAAGCGTTTTGAATCTGATATTTCAGAATGTGCATACAAACACCTTGATGGAAACGTGGCTAATGATACACCATCCACCTCTGAACAAAAGCTAGCTAGCCAGCTGAAGAGACAACAAGTAAATACGAAATCTTTTCAACTACCAGGAGGTGCATTTGTTCTCTTTCAACACTCCAAACGCTTCACATATGGACACTTGGCCAGGACTCCTTGGCATTACTTCTTAAGGTACTGGGTACACCTGTAGCATCATTTTCCAACATGCAAGGCTGGACGTCAAGTTAGCAATAGTAAATATACAAATGTACAACATGCTCTTAGCATTGTTGCTTTGTTTGAAGCTACATATTGAATCCAAATAGCTTCCACTCATTACATCTTAGATGTCTGATGTCGTGATTATTGCTGTACTGGGCCTTGTTTTCTGCATTTCGCGTTAGCAAAGCACAGCGTTCATTTTGACTTGTCGTCATCGTGGAACTGATTTCGTTAACCTTGGCTCAGTTCCATCAAGTGTAGCAATTAACCATGACAGTGAACCAGCATACAAAATAGCAGGATCATAAAATGAGTTCACATAAATGACAGTCATAGTCTTATTAGTTACACCTGTGCTTTTTCTGCTATGACATGCAAAAATGTCTGCTGTGAAACTGAGAAGACAACACGGCTGCAATACATCAGAGTGACAGTCCATTGAAAAACACTCCCTGTTGCTCTTATACACTCTGAATTTTGACAACTAGGAAAGGCTAACACACATCGATTATTTCATTTTGTCCACTTTCCAATAGTATAGTAGTAATAGGTGTGGTGTACTCATGTATTTTTATCCTTTTGCAATAAAACAGTTGAAATGTTCATCTGTAACATGCCAAAGCATAGCAAAAAGAGAAGGTTTTATCTTCTAATCAGGCTGATTCAGTAATGTAAATTATACAGCAATATCTATCTAAAGCTTGTTAACGTTGCCTTACATCAGCCACCAGTGCTAATACCATACCAAAAAAGGCTGTAGTGGCAAATCCCCAACTGTACTGAATTTAGCACGGGTGGTGTTTTGTTATGAATTCCACATTTCACTGATTGATTCATTCAAGATTGCGTTATGTGATCTCTCAAAAGTCTCACTCAAAATATCATTGTAGTTCTTTCTCTCCATTTTCAACATGATGCTCAACTTGACTATTAAAAAAAAACAACAACAAAAAGATACACAGTCAACCTCAGATAACACATAACAGGACTTGAAAAGAAAACAAGCTACTGTTGGTCAATCTGGGTTTCAGCCTCGACTTAATCACCAGAATATGAATGTTGCTTTTGCTGTATAAATGTTTGTCTGGTTGGTTCAGGTCAGAGGGTCAGACGGAGGGAAAGGGAGGAAGACGAGGGGGTTGGAGGAGGAGGGATCCCTGTGGAGGAGGACAGGATGGATGGATGGCTGGATCGCACGCCACAGAGACGAGGGAGGGAGGGAGGAAGAATGGAAGGAGGTGAAGGAACGCAAGATGGTGACAAGGAATGAATGGGAGGCTGTGTGTGTGTGTGTGTGTGTGCGTGTGAGTGTGTGTATGTCTGTGTGCAAATGGAAACATCCTCTACAATTTTTATGGCTTGGGAACTGGTCCGCACCCTTTACTCATCCACTTACACACCAACACACACACGCACACACTCGCATACACACTGGTGCTCCACAGGTAAAAGAATTAAACAGCCACTTGTATTTTGACAGTTAGTTATTATGTGTGTTTTAAAATCATAAATTTGTGGACACATTTCGAAGAAAGACTTACTAGAATTGTGTAAGCATGGTTTAAGTAATGCAGTTCCATGTACGTAACACAGATAACACCATAATATCCTGCATGCTGCAGTCAATCGACTTTGCAGAATATTAATCATTGTTCAATTCCTCTCTGATTGTTAATGTGGCTATCATCAATATTTTCATTTCAACAATGGATCTAATGACTACTTATATGTAAAAGGGTCGTAATGACGAACCCTCGGAGAATTATCTCCTGACTCTGCAGTTACACTCAGCTCAGAGCTTTATAGCTGCGTTAAGCTGATTGCATTGGTTTTTTTGGCCTGCAGCTGCACCGTTTTAGTTCATTCTAGCCACTTTCATCAGTGTCATTTTCATACACAAGTGGCTCTGTTCGGCTAAAAAGCTCTAATGCTCTAATGCCTAGCCACAAACAGTGGAAAGTTAGGGACTAGCAGGTGAAAACAGCTAAGGAGCCAGATCTTTCCCTCAGAATTTCCTGAAGACCAAAAACAGAGCTGTATCATGTGATTTATAGGATGAATAAATACTGTCCATCAGTAGCTGACTGAAGTCTAGGTTGAGTAGTTATGGCTTTAGCTTCAGTTGGAGGACACTTCAGTTTTCTTTGTATGGACTATCATAGATTTTGTTAATGTAACATTCCTTGATGTCAACACTTTGGTTTCCTTTTGCTGCAGCTTTGTATGGTAAAGGTTCAGGTCCCTTCCTGTTTGTGTCAGGTGGTTGACAGACAGAGACACTGTTGACCTGAAGCATTGCTCCCAAAACCCATGCATACTATTGTTTGCACTGTCCCATGTCATTTTTTCCTCTGCCTGTCATCTTTTGCCTAAAGCCCTTCAGGTCTCAATGGTGTCCCCCCTGGATTTCAAGATGTCTCCAGTGGTTCCAAGGTTGAAGATGACTCAGGCAGGCAGACCAGCTGGAGGAACCTGTTGCATAGTTTTAGGTTGGTGGTGGAATGATGTCTCTCTTATTCCCCCCTTATCCCAGCCTGGTGGATGGAATCAGATTATCAGGGAGATTCAGCTCAACTTCATATAATAAATGCTGACAGTGCTGTTCTTACTGTCCTATTGTCTATATGTGTGTTATGTCAAGGTGACCAACAACATGGTGGTGGGATGTGATGTCTTCTAGCCTGTGTACCTGTTCACCTGCTCTATGTATTCAGTTTCTAGGAGGTGGAAAGTGAAAGTTAGCTGTGCACAAGTCAGCTAGCTTATATACTGAAAAATCCTTTTGAGATGCCAGCAGTTTATAGAGATGTCACTTGAAGACTGTCTTCACCCTTCGTCATGCCATTGATGTTCACCCTCAAAGCTGCATGTCAGCAACTGAAACAGCATTTTGACGAATGTCAGAATGATAACATGATACCTTGATGACACCCAGAGGAGAACCTGTCTTTCTTCTGTGAATGAGACACAGAGCGAGATGTGTATGCTCGCTCGCCCCCATGCTGTGCACAGTCACTAGTGTGTGTTTGTACGATTCTCACAGTGTGAAAAATGTCCCCAGTGTCTGAGCAGGAGGAGAATTATCGTCACGGAAACGACCTTCCTGACACCTCAACTCTGACCTCTGCTGTGAACCCTGGGAGGAGTGGGGGGCTGCGGAGGATATGCCTGTTTCCCAGAGAGACAGTTACAACACAGCAGGAGCTAAGAATACTCACTGACACACACGCACACATGCACGCAAGGAAAATACCATCGAATAGCTACACAAGCACAAATTCACATAATGCATACGAAAGCGTACAGTATATATGCGCAATATAAACAACACACACATCCTGGGAACTGCTGGCAGAACATATGAGGAATGTTAGACTCATTTCCCTTTGCTGTGTTACTGTGTGGGTGTATGTGTTTTCACTACCTTGTTAGATTAAAATAGCCTCAAAGGGACACAAACTATAAAAACTTTTTATTGGTTTCTTTAACCTTTTGTATGATGGTCAAAAGTATTGATACTTAATAACTTTTTTGACACCACATTTTTAAAATAATACAGTCTGTAATAGTTATAAATTATGCATTCGGGCATTCAATAGCATTGAAAATTGGAAGTCCACAGAATCACAGATGCTTGATGATAATCCTGTACAGCAATAAATTCAGATTTTCTGGTCGTGCTAGTGATGTAGCATTGATTCACCACCTTGGTCCAGACTGATCTGAACAACTACCTGATGGATTGCCATGAAATTTTGTACAGACATGCATGATATTCACACAATAAATCTGAATGGCTCCCCAATTAATGTTGCATTTTGGGTAGGTCCAAGCACCAAAAGTACTTGGTAGGTTTAGGAAAAGGTCATAGTTTGGGGCGAAATAAGCCTGTTAGTTACGTACATTAACTTACACTATGTTACTTCACTTACAAAAGAAGTCATTGTTCTGTTTTTGTTGCATATGGGACACAGATCCTCTTGACCCATCCAACCGTCCCAACCTCCGTCATATGTGGACTATTCTGGCTCTTTATACAGAGTTATTTGACGTGTTAGGAGTTAGAGACCAGGGGCCCTCCCTGCAACAAGTTGGGGAGTGAGAATGGGTTGTCTGTTTTGGTAGAGGCTATGTGTTGAATTCAGCTTCCACTCACTACGTCTTAGATGTTCGATGTCATGATTTTCTCCTGTCCCGGGCCTAATTTTCTGCATTTTGCATGAACAGAGCACAACATACATTTTGACCTGTCATCAAAGCACATGTGAAACTCATTTTGTTAACCTTGGCTTGACCAGCTTGTTCATAAGCAATAGCTTGCAGCACATTTGTGTGCTGCTTGCTCTTTTTGATCTTATCAAATACTGGATAACTGATATTCTTTGAGCCTGTGCAAAACTCACCAGTTTTGTCTGCTAGATGTGGAGGCAAACAGCAAAACTTGCACCACATTTCAATGTGCACATCGCAAACTTTAAGCCACTTTTCAGAGAAAAGTCTTTTCTTCTGCTCGGGTTTGGCTTGATGTGTCCTTGTAGGTGTAGTTGAATGCCAAAGTAGCTGCTTAATGTCTTGTTTTCTGTGTAGGGTACTTCACTGATCAAATATGATGACATGAAATGTGAGTAGACAGCAAATGTGTATTGATGACCAATGACAATTGCTGCAATTCCCATATTGTGCATTCTATAACTCAGAACTAATTTAGTTGCTGCTGTGTGTGCAGTTTTGCTTTTTCAATTCCTTGGTTTATGACCACATATCTACAGAACTAATAATATTCTCATCATCTTCTTCAGCTATACTTTGTGTATAAATGGGAGGCAGTGCCTCACCTGTTAAAATATAACTTAAAAAAACTTGCTGTGGTTTATAAATTCATTAAGAGGAGAAAATTCGGACTTAAGCTCATGACTGTTCTATAAATTTGTTTTCTGTGTGATTTCATCATTTCTATGGGCAAAATCGCTAAATTTACGCATTTCCTGTTCAAATTCGTGGGAGAAGGTCGAGGTGAGGCAGTGATGAGCTGTGCCTCACTTCTCACACACACTGACTGACGCAGGCAGTTGGCGCATGCCCATTGCTGTCTCTCTTTATATCGGCCATGAACGCGCAGTGAAAATGCTCCAGGTGAGGCAGAAAGTACCGTGCCGCACTGATAGGTGGCAGTACTGAGCTCCATCGGGGCAAGTCGCTGCGTGCTCTCCTACACAGCGGGCGATAGTGAGTGTTCAATTTCAATTAAAAAAAGAGAGATCAGCCATAAAAAAAACAAAAAAAATTTAAATTAAAAAAAAAAAAATTGAATTTGACCTTATATTAAATGTTCTTTTGTTTTTCTTGTTTCTTCTCTTGCTATCGTACTGTTGAACAGTGTGGAATTGATTAAAGCATAATTAAAACAACTTTTAAAACAACTATATGTTTCAATCAAGGTCAAAATTGAAATGTAAGCTTCTATTTTCATATGTTATTACATCCAACTCCAGAGGAGTCAGTGCCTCACCAGTCATGAACCTCACCACGCGTCACTGCTGTAGACTCTTAGCCCTGTTAGCGCCTCCCATGCAACATTTGTCTTTTTACACTTAGATATCTTTATTGTACGCACTGCACATGTGCTAATCATCAGCTGCTCAATGGTAAGTAGATGTATTTCTGCATTTTATTTTTGCATTTCCCTTTCTGTGTCACAGTCACCAGATTTGCCTCCAGATATCAATAAAGTTTAATCTGATCTGATCGAATCTAATATAATGCAACGCCTAATCTAATATGTATGTCTTGCTGTGGTGCCGAATGAAATTGTGAGAGTGACAGGAAGAGATAGGCAGAGCGAAAAGACAGAGAAGCCAAAAGCAGAAACGACAAGACTGAAAAAAAAAATCTGAAAAAAAAAAAAAGACTTGAGTGACACTGAGAAAACATAACAAACTCATAATAACATCAGAGAATTCCCAGACTGCAAGAGTTTCTCTGGGAATGTGGGAGCGAGGGATGAGTGAGTAAAGGAAGAACTGGAATAAAGGAGCAGCTGACCTCCATGTGGGGATGGTGAGAAGGGGAGTTGAACTACCAACTCTGAGAAACAGGTTTTTATGTCCACTTCTGTGGTAGGCCTAGTCTAATCTAAGTCAGACACTGTTAATCTGTCTCCCTCCTGCCTGTCCCTTCTACTTCTGTTCTCTTCATTTCCCCAGTTGATTGCCAAAATGATTCCTCTGCTCCTCCTACTTCCTTTCTTCCAACTCTTCTCCTTTCTCCTCATTTCCTTTCTGCCCTCCTACTCTTTCCCCTCTTCTCCCTTTCTTCAAAGTGACTTTGGTGAGTATAATACTGTGTGTGTGTGTCTTTATTCTTCTCCTAATGGAGATTCATGACTCTGTCAGTGGGGAGGTGAGAGAGAGGGACCCTGAAAGACACCAAGGAGAGAGAGTGTTATGTTCCTGTTCCATGTTCAACATGCTGTTTCTCTTGGATGCAGCAAGTTCTTGTAATGTTTTATTTTTATTTTAATCTTTATGATTACAATTATGTAATTGTAAAGAAAATGTGTACATTTTCTTAATTAAATGTAACACAGAAGAAAGAATGAAAATGTAAAGGGAGCATTCTACAGTGTTGCAAGTACTATATTTCCAATGTTTGAGTTTATATGCACGAAAGGGATGTAACGTCCTTCAGTTCCTAACCCACCTCATCAATGGACAAGTGGCTGTTGTCCTAACACTCTAAAAGTAGCTAGATTGAACCCCCTTTTTTTAAGAAACACACACTCAACCCCTCTGATGTAAAGAATTACAGAGCTGTCTCTCTTTTTCTATTTCTTTGTAAAACACTTGAGCGTGCTTGCTTCATTCGACTTTCTGCATCTACACCAGAACAAACCCATTTACCTCCACAGGTCAGGTTTCAAGGAAGGCCACTCAACTGAGACTGCCCATCTTGTGCAAACGCAACAAGACTGAGCTAGTCTTCCTTCCAGGGAAGGCATGTCCCATCCATGACCGCTCCATCATGACCTCTCCATTGCCATTCATTGTGCCATCCATTGTAATGAACCGGCAGAGACAGTGGATGACCGGCTGGAATTCTGCCAAGATAATCCTGCATATTTATTCCCATCAGGAGGAGACTTACCTTTCCACACACGAGATGGTGCAGGTTCTGATCCAGGCTCTTGTCATCTTGTGTCTGGATTACTGCAACTCACTCCTGGCTGGTGTATCTGCATGAATCCTCTGACTTCTGCAGGTCATCCAGAATGCCATCTGGTCTTCAACTTAACCAACTTCTTCCACACCAGACTGGTCCTTCGGGCGCTGCATGAGCTACTCAAATCTGAATCAGGATACTGGTACTGAATGGCTCAGGCCCATCTTACATGCAGGACATGGTCAAACCATACAGCCCAGCCGGTCCACTGTGCTTTGCTACTGCCAACTGGCTCACTAGTTCCTCACTATGAGGGGGGCCCAGCTACCACTCAGCAAAATCAAGACTGCTTTCCTGGCTCCACAATGGTTGGACCAGCTCCCAGCTGACATCAGGGTGACATAATTTGTAAACATAACCCTCGATTGGCACAAAATTGTTTAATGTTCAATCATAATCACTCTGGTGCCATAATCAGACAGACAGATATTTGGTTAAGACCAAACTAATGATATTACCATCAACCTCAACTGTAGTTTGTATTAAGTGCCAATTAGCTAATGTTACTATGCTAACATGTTAAAATAAAATGGTGAAAATACCTGCCAACTGATGTTAGCATTTAATGCAGTCTCAGAGCCACTAGTGTGGCTGTGGACTTGGGATTCCTGTTTGTTATAGACAGAAAGAAAGACAGAAAAAAGGAAGTGAAAGAGAGAAAAAAGAAAGAGGAGGAGGAAGAGGAAGGGGAGGAGGAGGAGGAGGAGGAGGAGGAGGAGGAGGAGGAGGGGAAGTGAGGGAGGAGAGGAGGAGAACAGACTGTTTGAAAGAAACAATTTGATTCAATTTTCCACTCAATAAAATACAACCATCAGCTCTGCATACACACACACACACACACACACACACACACACACACACACACACACACACACACAGTGTCTGTCTCCAGAGTGGTGTTTTAATTGAAGCAGGTTATGGTCGTGTCTCGATGAAATTGGAAAAATTAATCAGCTGGAAAACGGTGTGTTTTCTTCCCTCCAACCATCTCTCTCTCCCTCTGTCTTCCTCAGTCTGATATGAGATGGCTTGCAAATTAATTCGTGGGAGCCAACTTTGTGTGTATGGTTTGTTTGGTGTGTGTGTGTGTGTTTGGGTAAAGTGTGTATGTGTGCATTTTAATTTGCGTAAATCAGCATAACCGTGCGCATTTTTTTTTTTTTTTTTTGCATGTGTTTACGTGCTGTATGTATGCAGCATCCATACGTATGTGCGTGTGTGGGGACTTGGAACCTTGGATTCCTAAGTCACCCTCTCACGGACACTCACATGTCACTACCCCTCCATGTGTGAAGTCTTTACAATAATGGTGACTGACACATGCATTAATTAGCTTATTAGAGTGTGATGGGACAATGGTTGAGTAGGTTGGAATGATGCAAGGTGAGCATTATTTCATTCTACTGGTTACCAGCATGTAAACAGTCAGGTCTATAGCAAAGGTACTGTCATCAGGAGGTCATGACTTCAATTTTACCCTCCCCCTCTGGTGGGGAAATAAGGAATACCATATATTTTTATTGGTTAGCTTGAAAAAAGTGAAATATATTCTAACAATACTTCAATTGGTCTATATATCCACCAATGTAAAATACCAAAACCTCTGGTTCCTAAAACCCACAAATTACTAGAAACATGACTCAGAGTCCACAGTCATGCTTGAGCTCCATGCTCAGTGACGCCTTACTTCATCAGCTAAATGCTAATGTCAACACGCTAACTTGCTTATAAAGACAATGTTAACATGCTGATGTTTAGCTGGTAAGTTTTACCATGTTTGGGTTTCATGTGTCATCGTACTAACATTCACTAACTATTGTAATACCAGTACAGGAGAGGCTTTGAATGTCATTAAATTTTTCTGTGTTTGCTCATAAACCAAAGTATTGAACAAAATAAATTCAACGGTGGTCAAGATATTTCAGTCTGGACCAAAGTGGTGGACCGACTGACCCATCAACATTGCCCTTACTTATAGCAAAAGTAAGAATTCAAAACCTTTTATATAAGCTTTATCATTTGGCAGAAGTATATTGATTTATTTCAGTTGGATGTTTAAAATACTAAAAGTAAAAAAGCAGCCTGTTGTTGCTTGCAGCCAACTTTCTGATTCCAGTTTGGGTCTATTCGTGTGCTTGTGTGCTATGATCAGCTAATGAATGATGACTACTCCTACAATCGCTGGATGTGGAATTAGTCAGCTAAACTAATTCAGTGAGCTGAACACCACCCTCCTTGCATGAAGACCTCTCTCTTCTGAGATTACCTGCTCAGCTAAGAATAGAAAAGAAAAATTAAAGAAAAATGTCTCATTTCCAATGCACTTATGTCTTACTTATGCACATTGTGGCACTTATTCTTAATAGCCTCTATTTAATTTAGTATATCTTAGATTGCACCTCATGCCAAACAGTATTTTATTGCTTCCTTTGTGCTCTTGTGTTCTTTTTTGCTATTTATTTATTTTTTCTACAAAGATATTTCTCTCATCAGTATCCCACGTCAAAGTCAGACACATACCTCCAACCATCCAGCCCACAGTTCTCCCTGAGGTTTTGCAACCGTCTAACAACATCACATCTGCCTTTGACAGTGATAAGACTCGTGACTAAATGACTCAACGCTAACAGGGGTCATTGTAGGTATTTTAACGAATCATGACAGCCATTTTTTAAGTGACAGTCTCACTTTGGCTACTGAGTCTGTGTACATGATAAGTAAGTTTCGATCACACCAAACAGGACCCAAGAATAGCGAGTGATTGGATGCCATTCATTGTGCCATTGTCCACCATGACTTGAGATCTAATGAAGTTGAGGAAGGTTCAACTTTATGCAAATGTACAGTTGTGGGTGGAGTGACAACCTGAAGACAAGCAAATGTGCATGTTTTGAATCCTTCATGAAATGAAAGCACACAGTTGTTTGTTAGTCCATAAGACAAAATGGAGGAAAAGATGATCCTCATGGTTCACAGCTTCTGTCCCCAAAAGTGAGTGTGTGTGTGTGTGTGTGTGTGAAGAATGTAATGGAAGATGGCAGCTGATTGGCCATGTGTGGTCGGAGCGACATTTAGGGATCACTTCACTGGAGCTTCATCTCGTTTCACTGTGTGTTTGTTGACAGACTTACAGAGTGACAGACAGGTCAGCAGAACGTGTCAACGGACAGACTGACAGACTGACAGGATGTGATGTAATCCTGTTCATTTTGCATGAGGAGATAACAGACTGTCACCCTCGGGGCAGGAACTGGATGACTGATTGTCCAATCACTGGAAGTGTTGCTGTCTATGCAACATTACTTCAGCCAATTGAGCGTCACCTTGTATTAATATGGCCATCACTCTGCCTGGTAACAAATAACCCAGATGCACAACAACAGGAAGAGGAATCTGGTCCGACCCCTACAAGGACATTAGGCGGTATAAAACCCACCGAGTAAGTCTTTACAAAGTGTGCATAAACAGCACAATGTAAATGTGATAAAACTTAAAAATGACATGTTAGTGGTGTAGTACCTACATTTACTGTGTAGAGATGTTTTATTCCATAGTAGACTCGTAACAACATGATGACATGACTTTGTTGGTTGCAGCAAAGGAAATATTATCTATTGAGCTCATATGCAGAAAAATGTAGTCAATGGAAAATTTTTAACTTATTGTTAGTCTTGTTATTGCTTTAAAGCCAGCCTAAGAGTAAACAGCCACACCAGTAGCTCTGACATTGACACAGCAGTGGTAGCCAGAGTAGTATCCAAATGCTAAAGTACAGTTGAGGATGGGAGTGTCTTTAGTTATACAAGTATTCATAAACCCAACGCATTGCATGAATTCAAATTCTGACCTGATGGTGGTGCTAGATAAAAAGTTGGGCTAATCTCAACACTGCTGGGTAGCTTTATGCATAATAATACATTATAATTAATCTGCTATTTATATTTTCTAGTACTAAGTTGAATATGTAAAGTAGCTAGTAACTAACTACAGCTGTCAGACAAATGTAGTGGAGTAAAAAGTACAATATATACCTCTCAAATGTAGTGAAGTAGAAGTATAAAGATGCATAAAATAGAAATACTCAAGTAAAGAAGAAGCCCCACAAAATTGTACAGTATCAGAGTAAATGTACTTAGTTACATTCCACCACTGAACATAATCCTGTTTGGCTGCTTACACACGGCTACATACTGCTTACGGATTTTCAATGTTGTTACCTTCAATGTTAAAAGAGAAAGGGTTTGAAGGATGAGGACGAACTGAGTGTTTGGCAAATGAAACACCGTCTTGGGAAACATTGACTGGGGTTACCAGAACGTAAACTTCCTAAAGCCCAGTCCAGAGCAGGACAGAGCAGCTAATGTTTCCCTGAACTATGACACACATTAGTGAAATAACATTAGTGCATCCCAATGCACGCTGCTTCAACACTGATCCAAAGACTGACAATCCCGATGTGCTTAGGTAGTAAATAACAAAATGTTTCTACTTACAGTGCATATTGTAAAATGTTTCATATTAATGTAACATAATGGCATTAATAGGCTATATATCACCGGAACACACACACACACACACACACACACACACACACTCTCATCCACCTCTTCCTGGTTAATGTGTGTTTGGTATCTATCTTTGCTCTGCAGCTATAAATAATACTTTGTCCACAATGAAATGAGATACAACAGAAACCAAGCAGTGAGGGGCCAAGCTTCTGTGTATGTGTATGTGTGTGTGTATGTGTGTGTGTGTATTAGCCCTGGGTTAGTCATTAGTGTTGCAGTGCTATAGGGAAGGAGGAAGCTAGTAGATTGTGAAGCACATTAGCTCAAGAGCCGCTGGAGCAAAGGAGTAAACACACGCACACACACACACACACACACACACACACACACACACACACACACACACACACACACACACGCCCACGCACACACCTACACAAACAGCATTTCCCCGGTTAGCTAATATCTAAGCAGTGAGGGTGTACCTCAGGGCTGCGGCATTTGCCGCAGTATTTTTACGCACACACACACACACACACACACACACACACACACACACAGGCATGAGTGTCTGTGCACATGCATATTTATTGAATTCCTGAACAAACATTTTTATTCATAGTGTTACTCACACACAACATTGCAAATTCATGATGGTATGCACACACATAGAGAGAAACAAAGACACAAACAACAAATGCATACACACACGCACGCACACACATACAACACACACACAAACACACATACACACACACACACATTCACACACAGACGCAGCACACTAGGTCTCAATGAGTCCAAGCTGGAATCAGTGATGAGAATCCAAGTTTAAACCTCATTAACTAACAGAAACCCTAGAGACAGAGAGAGAGTGAGAGAGAGAGAGAGAGAGAGAGAGAGAGTTTGGAGAGTTGGAGAAATAAAGAATGCAAATCCAGGGCTAAACTAAGAAAGACAGAAAGAAAAAAGAAAGAAGGAAAGAAAGAAAGACAGAAAGAAAGAAAGAAAGAAAAAGAAAGGTACCCTTGAGAAGACAGTAGAATTTAATTGGAAACAAAAGCTCCTACCATGGACATCCTTGTGTCTTTAATCATCGTTTAGTTGCCTCTAGCAGGACACCGATTTGAAGAATATTGTCAGCGAACATTTTGCAGCTATACTCACTATCAACATTTTCTCTAAAATTACGATAAGATTGTTTTCTAGGCAACATTACGTTTCCTCCACAACACATCTTCTTAATACGAGAAAGCTATGAATGTAATATTCCGGGGAAAAGTCTGTGGTAGTCTGTGTCATCAATCAGCCAGTGGATGAAAGTGTGGATGATGTAATCGACTTTAGTTTTCCAGCATTGGTAGGTATTTAGTTTTCCAGCATTAAAGACTCTGTACATGGTAGATTTCCTGGAAAGACATGCTGTGGTTTTATGTGCCAGATTAACTGAGTGGAGAGCCAGAGAGGGACTTCAGTCATCATCATCAGGTTGCTTTTTAGTTTAGTTTTGTATTGTTTTAAATGTTTGGGTGGGCAAATGGAAAAGTGTCTATATGTGTGTATACGTGTGTGTATGTGTGTGTGTTGGAAGGAGCAGGACGAGATTAGAAGAGGGAAAGAAAGGAATGACACAGAGAATGAGGAAATGAGGACAGGAAGTGAGAGAGAAAAGGACCCGAGGAGTCGGGAGTAAAGTGAAAAGGTGAGAAAAGGTGAGAAGAGGAGGAGGTTTATAGAAAAGAAGGAGACTGAACACAAATCTCTCTCTCTCAGAAGACAAATATTAGCTCTCTCTGTCATGAGTCGGCCATATTTCTCTCATCACTGAGTGTCTCTGTTTGTGTGTGTTTCTTCTGTGTAAGTGAGACAAGCATCAGGTCAACACCTGTTTTGTTGAATTACCACAAAAGGAGGAGTGTGTGTGTGTGTGTGTGTGTGTGTGTTGAGAGCTGTGTTAACAGAATAACTGCCTTTATTGTAGGAGGTCAGGATAGGGTAGGGACAAGTGCATCCAAATGAGGGGGGGTAGTAAATGGAGGTGGCACTTTGAGATGCCTCAGTGTCTTCACTGACAGACTATTCTTCTGCTCTTTGCTCTTTCTTATCACTCTGGTCTCTTCTGCTTCTACCGACAGACTCATACAGTCTGGAAAGATGAAAGGAGGATGGAGAGATGGAGCAAAGTAAGTAAGAAAGAGAGACAGAGGAAGACAAATGCATGAACTCTTGGTGTTGTCTCAGCACACCACAAAACTTGTCCATGTATATGCGAACACTGATTGAGGTCAAAGAGACTAAAAGTAAAGAGGTCAGAAGTCAGCCCTGATGATGACGTGACACTGTGCCAAACCTCGCTAAGCAACATATTGTGTAAAGATGTCTGCTGCTGATGTCTGATTCTCCTCTTGGCTATCAAATGCAATATAACCAGTGTTCTATACTGTCTTTGTTGAGATAAATATCCATTTCAGCATGCTAGGGGCACCAATAGGTACTAACTCTTCCATCGTTATCAGTGTAAACTGCATATGTGCCATTTGAGAAGAGAAGGATTGGCAGGTGTAGGAACAGTAATTAAAGGGGGCACTTTTAATGAAAGGTCAGTTGTGCCTGAAAGCAAAGTGGTAATTATAACTATTTCATTACTTTTTTTAGCGAAACAAAATCATTGCAATGCTCCATAAAGACATTTAAATGTTATGCGAGTGTAATGTCAGACAATAAATCAGAGCAGAAATTGTGGCAGCATATTGTAAATGGAAAAGCTGCAAACTGTGCTAACTGTTAATCAATGGCTGAAGAGCCCCTCAAGGAGCCTGGCCATGGAAAAGCTCATGTGCTCTACTAAGAGCCACCCAGACATTCCTAATAACATAGAGATCTGTTTCTTTTGTGTCACTTTAATATATATTCAACTGCAATAATGTTTAACTAATATATAAAACCTTTATTTGTTGTGTGTGGAATATTGGTGCTCCTCACTGTAGTACTGTAACATGTAACTCAACATGCAGCCTTGAAACCATTGCAAAAACAATGTAACACTACTGTATGACAAACACTTTGTTGGTGATTGCTCTGTTGAACCTTCAATAAGCTGTTGTTATGCCATGTGGAACCTATTGCCGCCCCCCAAACCATTGTCATGGTCTACAGAAACATTTTAGTGCCAAGTAGAGCCTTTCAGGGTGGCCTGATGCATGATGGACTCTACCTTGCAGAATATTTTTCCAGCCATCTGAGCACGTGTTTTCGAGAGAGTAAAGGAGATCAGAGAGAGCCTGCCTGTTGCCTTATGAGCATCGTGACAGTTTTATAGTGACAGGGTGTGGAAGTCAGACAGGAAGGAGGTACAGGAGACAGAACATAACCCAAAGAAAACACAAAAACCACCATTAGAGGAGACAATGAAAGAGAAAAGGGTGACAGGGTCAGCCTGGTTGGAGCTTCAATAGAGATGCTATCTTGTCCAGACTGAGCCTCTGCTGACATTAATATAGAGAGGAAAAGGATGGGAATAGCAGGGGAGAAGATGCAAATGAGGCGGAAAAAAGAAAAGGTATTCAGGAAGGTAAGAAAAAAAATCCACGAAAAATGATTTAAAAATGGAGGAAGCATAAATTCATAGGAAAAGAAGCAAACTCCTCCCAAGAAAAAGAAGAAACTGGAAGAAATACAGAAAAAAGAAAAAAAAATGAAAGAAAAGGAAAAGAAATAAATTGAGGAAAGACAGGAAAGAGAATGTCAGACAAGCTTTAAAAGGACCAGGGGAGCCAAAGAGAGAGATGGATGACAGAGGGAGGAGGATAAGACTGAGATGAAGACGAGGATGACTGGACAGACTAAAAAACAAGGGTGGGAGAGAGAGACAGAGAGAGAAATGAGTGATTGAGGCAACAGTGAGTGGTGGATTAAGTGGAGAGATAACAGTGACAGCAGTACCAGTGGAATTACATTCCATTTATTATCAGATAAAATAGAGGGAAGGAAAAACCAACAAGGAGGAGTGTTGAGGAGAGACAAACAGAGAGAAAAAGAGAGTCCAACAATCATTTCCAGCCACGTTTGTTGTGACTAAACCATCTGTTGCACTGATGAGCAGTATCTCACAGTAATGGTTCAGCTAGTAATGTTAGCTAATGTTACTAAATATGACAGATTGTTTGTCTTAATTCATGCAAACCCCACAGAAAACTAGACAAGCATCAAAACAGCTGGGACAATGCATAGATGGACATGATCATGTTAACTGCATTAATGCTGCTTTCAGTTATCATGACTCTCAGTTAATGTTACTTTTGGTCACTGTTACTATCGGTTTATGGCCCTATGTTCATGTGGCTCTTGGATTGATTGGTTGCTTGTGACATTTCCATCCCATGCATTTTAAAACTGACTTTAAAACACACACAATACAACAACACAGTTAAAAAACAAAGTAATACACTCAGACACACACACACACACACACACACACACACACACACACACACACACTCTTTGCTTTACAGCCTGCCATCAGGGTGTATTGTCCAAACAGCAGGTTGTGTTTTGGACCGCTTACTTGCTAACTGGAGGGAAACAAATAAATGAACACACACACACACACACACACACACACACACACGCAGAGTCCTTTATCTGGGATGGGAGCTAGACCAGACATGGGCTAAGCTTGAACATGTGTGTGAGAGTGTGTGTAAATGTCTTTATGTAATTTGATTTTCTCTTCTCCATAACTTGTCTGTTTCAGCCTCTCTGTGCCTCTCTGCAGCCAATATAACAGTCTAAAGGCTGTTCCTGGATCAGTCACCTTAACAACAAATATTAAATACAAGTCAACTGAAGATTCATTTGATCTTTCTGCAGGCATTTTCATTTGACATTCAATAATCTGAAGTATTCCAATCAATTTCAAAGGTTCACTCAGAATCCAGTTAATGCATTATAAGACAATCGTTCAACACAACACAACTTTCACAGTTTCAGAAAGGGAACATGGAATCCGAAAAGCAGATGAAATTTACATTTTTCACAAAATGATTCACGACTCCAGTTAGGGTTGAGAGTTAGGAATGGGCAGTGTGGACTCTAACACAAAGGACACACAATAACACAATAACTGTTCACAGTGTCACAGCATTTAACTTACAATGGTCATTGATATTCTATAACTGTGTTCACATCAAAGGAAGAATACGAGGCCAAAGGATGAGAGTTTGCTGCTGTAGGTAAAAGGAGTTCTTCTCCTGTGCATTCTGATAAACACTCAGGAGAAAGAGAGACCAGAGAGATCAGAGAGATCAGAGAGCATCTACATGAAATGTGAACTTTGAAGTAGAGAGAGTTACACGTTTTGTCTCCAGGCAGCCTTAAGATCTGTGCAAACCTGAAACACCTGGATAACCTCAGCATGACCTGTAAATGACCCTGCACGACTTGTGCTCATCTTTCTCCATTTCAGCTACAGCCGCTTGCCTGTGAGTGGGTCAAACTGTGTTGTGTATTGATAGACAAGAACCACACTTCCCAAGACATGTTTCCAGCATGTTATTGCAAGATGCAAGCATAACTTGTGGAGAAACAAAGCATTCATTCCTCTCTTGCAGTGTTCCACTAATTCCAATACAATCACCATGCTTAGAAGACTTTGAGGACAAGGAGAGTTGGAGAGTCCAAAATTGAGGAAACTATTACAATTTATTAGCAATGTGTTACCATCCACTTCTATTTAACCTCTGTTAGAGTATAAACCGCACCACTACCGATCCATTGTTTATAAATGGGGTAAATGGTACAAATGCATCTTTTGAATGGATAGCATGAACATATTGTTCTGTTACCTAATGAGTGTGCTAACTGACAGGCTAACAAGCTGGATTGCAAGGCAGTTAGCAAGCAATTAGCAGCAATATCATTAGCACTGAGAGTTTTTTTTTTCTTTCCAAATAAAGCGTTTGAATGAAATGATGAAATGAGAGCCAACTGACAAGTGCCTGCATATCCAGACTGGATAGAGGGGTTAGCTCAGTAGTTGTAGTGCCTCCATCACCAGACATCTAGAAGCAAATATTTTGCAAGAGCTAGGGACATGGAGTCCAAGTGGGTCATGTTCAAAGCCTCCACTGTGGAGATGGCTTCTCTGAGTTGTGGTCAGAAAGTCCTTGGTACCTCAGCAACCTGAGAACCTGCTGGTGGACACCAGCAGTTAAGGAGGCCATCAAACTGAAGCACTGGATAGGAACCAGCAGGAGCATGAGGAGGTTATGGAGAAAGACTTTCGGTTGGCCTCAAGAAACTTCCTGCAAACGATTCAGGAAGAGAAAGCAGGGCTTGACTCAGGCTGTGTTCATCAGCGGAGGGTAACTGCTGGCCCTGACTGGGATACTGTTGAGGTGTGGAAAGCACACTATGAAAAACTCCTGAACTCAACCAACATGTCCCTCTGGAGGAGGCAGAATTAAAAAATTCAGGGGACACCTCAGCCATATCCCTGGCAGAGGTGTCTGAGGTAGTGAACAAACTCCTCAGTGGCAAAACGGCAGATATGGATGAGATTCGCCCTGAAATGCTGCAGACTGTGGAAACTACTTATTGCTGTGTCCTCTGGGGAGTTTTTGCTCTGAGGGTGTGGCCATTACACCACCATTACAATCATCCATTTAGTATCATAAAGTCCCCATAGCGAGAACTATGTCTGTACTGGGAGTCAAACAGTTTTCAGTGGGTGTTCGGCTCTGCCAGGGTTGACAGGGTCCCTTGTCACAGATTCTGCTTCTGATTTTCATGGTTAGGATCTCAGATGCAGCCAGTGGGTGGAGGGTGTCTGGTTATGGGAACTTCAGAATTGCTTCTCTGCTCTTTGCAGATGACGTGTTTCTTTCGGCTTCATCAGGCCATGACCTTAAGCACACACTGGAGTGGTCTGCAGTCGAATGTGAAACAAAGAGTCAGCACCTCCGAGATGAATGTCCTAGTTCTGTGCCAGAAAACAATGTATTGCTCCCTCCAGAGTGGGAGTGAGTTGCTGCCCCAAGTGAAGGAGTTCAAGCATCTAGGGGTCTTGTGAAGGTAATATGGACTGTGAGATCAACAGACTATTTGGTGCAGCATCAACAGTAATGCAGGCATTGCACTGGATCACTGTGATGAAGAGGTAGGTGAGCCAGATTGCAAAGCTTTTGTTATACCAGTGGATCCATGTTCCAACTCTCACCTATGACCATGACCTTTTGGAGGGAACCAAAAGGATGAAATTGCAGACACAAGTGGCTGATGTGAGTGGCTTGACTCACCCTCGGAGATGAGATGAGGGGTTCAGACATCCAAAGGGAAATTCAGCTGCTGCTCTGCATCGAAAGGAGCAAGTTGAGTTGGTTCAGGCATCTGATCATTGTGCCTCCAAGGTGCCTTCCTTTGGAGGTTTACAAGGCATGTCTCAGTAGGACACCCCAGGGTTGATCAAGAATACGCTGGAGAGATTGTTAATCTCATCTGGCTTGGGGGATCAGGTTTCCCCAGGAGGAGCTGGAAGCTCTTGCTAGACAGGGGGACTTTTGGACTATCTTGCTTAGTCTGCTGTTGCTGCAACCCTTCCGCAGATAAGCCTTAGAAAGTGAATAGAAGGATGGACATTAGTGAAGATATGTTTAATAAATAATGCATTTTGTTAACGGCCAATTTCAGCTAACAGCATTTTCAGTCTATTTCAGCACAGTGTGTGAGTGCATTAACAACTCTACCCAAGCACTTTGTGAACGTGAAAGCTGAGGAGAAAGTGGTTGTAACAGGAAGTGTAATGTTTCAGTTCAAACACCTGTATGGCTTCACTTCAACTTAGCTGGTTGATTCATGACCTCTGACATCTGCTACCTCGGGCAGCTGACCTCTGGTGACCTCAAACAAGTGACTATCAGAGACACTCGGATTTCAAAGGAACAATCTTGGGGGCAGCTGCTGGATTCTCTGTACATGTTTGACTGGGAATGATACAAATCAAAACTGATTAATTAATAGATTAATTTGCTGTTTTTAAGTTTTGGTTTCCGTTTTATGTCAGTTTTTAAGTTTGATAATGATGGTTAATAAATAACGGACAGCCTGTCTTTCCTCTGATACACTGAATAGGACATGTGTCCCTCTGGTGCTCAGGAGTGGGACTACTGTTGTCTGCTGTGTATCTTAGAGCTGCATTTTCCACCTTACTCTGCCCAGCTTCTCTCCATATCAAACAACACCCCTTCCATCCCACAGGAGTTCTCCTCGTAAGAGTTCTGTCATTTTGGCAAAGCAGCTCATTCACACACACTCACACACCAATGGCAGCGATGTGTCAGGGTGTTGGCCTGACCATCAGGGGCAGTTTGGGGTTCTCTGTCTTGCCCATAGACACTTCCACAAGTGGACAGGAGGAGGTGGAGATTGTGATCAGTGGATGATCCGCTCTACCTTCTGAGCCACAGCCACCAGACAAGACTAAAACTAAGGGGAACTAAAACATTTGGGCAACACTTAGGGAAAGATTGTTGTTACGATTAATTAAAAAGCCAAAAATTTCCCTGTAGAGTTTTCTGTGAACATAAGAAGCTAGCTATATATACGTATGAATGTGTGTTCTTGAGGCCTAATGAATTTGTTAACGCATTTCCTTCCTCAAAAAACATTTGCAAAGTAGACTTTTGGAAGAATTTGAAACATACAGTGTTTATATCCATATTTGCGAGCTTGGAGTCTTCTTCAGCCTTGCCTTTGTTGGTACATCACTTAATTTCTTTTCTTTACTGCCGCTAACTGTTGAACATATGTGTGAATAAGTCACTTATTGAACCACATGCATAGTTTTCATTGACACATTTTGCACATTTGAACATTTGTGATTTATTATGTGTGTAGACTTGCGAAGAGTTTTTTCCTCTTTTAATTGAAACAAATGCAAAACACATGAAATAACAAAGGAACAAACTTTGGAGATTCTATTTATATCTCTGTCTTTACTCCCTCTAATTCTTCCTCTCTAACTCTGTCACCTCTCTCTCCCATGTCTTGCCTATAAATCAGACAGGAGATGGACCGCCTCTTAGCCAATCGGGCCAAACTATGATTGATGTCACCATTAATTAAGCAGGATTTTCTTTTATTTCCAAAAGGCCCATCTCCCTGCACGGCCAGCCTAATGACAATTCCAATTTGTACATTAATAGATGGCTTTCCTCCTCCACTCTGATGGGTTGGATATGGAGGGGATAAAAAGAAAAACTACCCAGCTACAGAATGAAAGGTTGAAAAAATTAGCAGAGGTGACAGCAGGAGTGTTCTACAGAGGAAATGTTTGAGGAAGGTTTTTAACCTTTATTAAGGCTGAGGGACATTCACACTGACCAGACAGTTTAGAACTGCAACAACCTCTTATGTTACCACTCATTTTTCCTTCTTCATACAATAATCAGTTTTTTTTTCTATCACAAGTATCATCATATGTAAGACAATGAGTGTTAATGGGTCCCAGAAGCTAAACTCTTTTGTAAGGTTTATTAGAATACAGTCTAATACATGAATGAAACACATAGGACTTTGGCAGAGATAAAGCCACGTAGTGATACACCTTAACTGTTTAGCAAAAAGGTTCTATCTGACTTTTTTAAAATGAAAAGTTATTCACAACATTGTTTTTACAAGTTATTAACATTTTGTGTAATTCTGTGTGTATTTTTAGTTTTATGTACCAATGGCTCTATAATTAGAAAAACTGTAACTTCTATTCCCAAAGCCATTCTCTAAGTTGGTTCTGTAATTTTCTGTTTGAAAGTGAAAGTAGCCAAATAAAAGCCAGAAAACACAAACTGTACATATGCATTTCATGAAACGACACTTTTTATTAGGTCATTTGCAAATGTATAATAATCAATATAAACTACGTAATCGTTTTTTTTGTGATGGCGGAAAGCCACTAAAACTCTCGAGTGAAATCAGGAATAATCATAATTGGAATATACTTTTTCTTAATTCTCTCTTAAGTTAATTAGTTAAAGTAAGTTCCAGTCTACTGTGTACACATCTTTGTGTTATTTGTTTATATGCATACATGTTTTTTGTGCAGACTGTATCATATCTTGTGAAGCATTCTGACCTTTACTACAGCAACAAATGCTACTCACCAGTGCTGTGTTAGCATCTGTTTTATCCAGATAAGATGTTGAGATACAGGTCACAGCAGCACTGGATGTAAATGTGATCTACACCTACTGGGACATTAAGATTTTCCATTCACTTCAGTAACAGTTAGAGTTCAGTTGGAATAACTAGTGGCCATTAGTGGAACTGCATGTTCACATATTTTCAGTCTTTCCATCCACCTTTCTGTATGTGCATCTTTCATTTGTGCACAAAAACAAAACAAAACAAAACAAAACAAACAAGCAAACAAAAAACTTGAGTGCAAATGCCTGGAATTTGAAAAAAGTAAAAACATTAGTG
The DNA here is from genome assembly GCF_051107435.1 of Chaetodon auriga. Taxonomy (NCBI): domain Eukaryota; kingdom Metazoa; phylum Chordata; class Actinopteri; order Chaetodontiformes; family Chaetodontidae; genus Chaetodon; species Chaetodon auriga. Next base: position 20,877,604 of record NC_135089.1, read on the forward strand.
ACTTTGTTTATGATTTGTGCTTTAGATGGTCATGTGTCTGTCTCTATGAATGGTAAATTTATACACACAGTATGTCAGCTGGTAATGTGACATCATCTATAGCTCTGTGGTCAACTGTCAGAGAAGTGTTTCACTGAAATTTGAAAAGCAGAATTTTTGTTGGATAAAAATAGATTGTGTTTGATTGGACTTGGCTCAATGACTTGGCTCAATCAATGAAATGTACCTTGACTATAAACCCAGAAGGGTGTATGGGAGCAAAGAAAGGCCAGGAAGATTTGAATCTCGTTATGTATTATAAAGTTGTAAAATTTATTCAAATTCCTGTTTTACTTAAATATCACTGAATTTATAGCATTACAAGACTAACTATAAAAACATCAAACTGAATTCACAAGGTTGGAATGAACAACAAAATATAATTTAAAGCTTGGAAATTCAAAAACTTTTTTTTTCAAATTCAAACCCAGACAACTCAAAATAAATAAATAAGTAAATAAAAAAGCTCAAACTAGACTTCTGAAAATCACAATGCATAAAAATTCAAAATTGAACTTCAGGGCTACCAAGTAAAACATGTCAATCCTGTAAATTCAGTGATATTTCAAATTAAAAATATATAAAGTTATTAGATTTTTAGAATTATTTTTCTGCTTTTTTTAAAAAAAAAAAGATTGTAATTGTTATGGCCTTTCCTCTAACCATAATTCGTAATGACAGCTGAGTCATCGCAGAGCTGCTAGAAGGAAGAGGAGACAGCCGACACAGCTGAGCTGAGAAGGTCAGGGTTCCAACGCTGATCTGCAGCTTTGTTGGATTTCCCTTCATAAAACAGTTAACATCATTTTGAATCATGGCAGGTAGTTTTCCTTTAAATTAATAACTAAATAGAATACTCACATATTACTACTTGAATAAAATTATTATGTCCACAAAAATATATAACACAGTCAAAAATGATAGATAAAAATCAAATATAATACCAGCTGGAATCTCTGTACTATACTACACAGACAACTATAGTGATAATATAATAATGCATACAATATTCACACTGAAATGTGTACAAAGTTGCATTATATAGTTCAAACTGGAAAAACTGGAAATGGTTACACAATGTACATTTTATATAGTTATATATCTTTTTTCCCATTTCTTATGTTACATTATATCTTATGACATATATTGCTTGCCTGTATGTGACAAATAAACCCTGGGATCCTTGAATCTTATTTTAATATTATCCCTATTTTCTATTAAATATAACAACAATAATACATTATTTACAATAATAACATAATTTAATATAAAGCATTTTTGAAATGTTAACAATTAATCCAAAGGAAAAAAATGTAAATGATTTAATGATTAAATGATAAAAACATTAAACTGAATGCAACCTATAATATGGCCACTGCTATTAAACTAATAACACAGTTATGTTTGTCAATAATGATTTTTTTTTTTTTTTTTTTTTTTTTTACAAGACTGTTTTAACATTTAAAATAAAGGTTCCAATTGAATGTGGATACATAATTACAGAGACGACCAATAGTAAAATGTGAAAATGCTATAAACAATTGAAATACATCACAGTACTATTCTTATTCTTTTTATTGTTATTATCACGTGCTTGTTATAATACAGTAGTTGTATTTTTGTTTTTGAAATAATCTTTTCAACATCCAGTATATGTAATAAATGTGTAAATATTTTTTACAATGGCAGGAATTAGTAAGGAAAGAGTCATATGGAGAAAAGGAAACAAACTGAAGTGGAAAGAATGAAAGAGAAGCTGACGGGATGAAAGGGTTGAAAGCAGACCCTCACGCTCTCCACTCAGCTTCCTGTCTGGCCACTTGGAGGCGCTCTGACATCACACATCACGCCTCTCTTTCCTCATCACCAGTGAATACTCCTGGCATTCCTCTCACCCCCACCCCCCACTCCCTCTGTGATTACATTCTTCCAACACTTCTTACTCTATCTATCTATCTATCTATCTATCTATCTATCTATCTATCTATCTATCTATCTATCTATCAAGCATGGCCTCAGCTAACCCTCTGTAGTCACATCAGCAGTATTTTATTTCTTTCAACACCCACACACACAGAAACTCTACCCACATCTTTGAGCTTGTCAGTATGTGTGTGTATGTGTGTGTGTGCTGCTGTAAATAACTATTGCATGTGAAGTAAACAACATTCTGCAGGCTTAAAGTGACAGACACACACACACACACACACACACACACACACACACACACACACTGTCGTGTATGCATTACTTATGGGTTAGGTAGACTTGCATTCATTTCCTGCAGAGTTACCCGAACCATAACCATAACCACTACTTGCCTAACCCTAACCTTAACCTAACTCCAGGCTTAACCCTAAAATTGAATGATTTACATTATAGGGACCTGCATTTTGTCCCCAGAAGAAAGGGGAGTTCCCTTAATGTGACTGTGTAAACAGATGTATGCCCCAACATCGTAAGGAATACATGGTACACACACACACACACACACACACACACACACACACACACACACACACACACAAAACAAACATAAATCTTTGGCACGGCACAAATATACACTATATATATATTGTCTATATGTAAATTTAAGAGTACTAATACATATAGATAGACACGGTTGATAATACTTGGAGAAATGTAAGACTGCAGCAGCACGAGTGGACTTTCTGACAAGGATAAATAAAGATAAAATAATGAAAGAATTCAAATTCAAATAAAACAGACTAGAATATATTCAGTGAGTGTTAAAAGTTGGATTTGTTAGCGAAAGACTGACCTTTGACCCTCCAGGTGACAGGTGGAGCTCTGCAACTCTAAAGCAATACCTTACTCACCTGAAACATTAAGTCTCTGCAGTATATGGTAGGCTGTTATTGAAAGAAAACACGCTTTTTAAAATGTCCTTGACTGATCATTAAACAATAACACATCTTTGCTACTTAGCTTGATAGCACATAGAGAGTATAGTTTAGATAGATATGCTAAGAAATGTGAGACAGCTAGATAGTATGGAAGGAAGTATTGAAATAAAAAGTAAGTCTAAAGAGGAGAAGTAATGAAAACAACAAATACAGTTATAGAAAGAAAGAAACACCATTGTGTATGGTGGGATGACATCTGTCATCAAAACTCTATGTCATAATTAGCTGCCTTTGCACATTAAAAACCAACCAGCATCATTCCAAAATAGGGTCAAGCAGTGACTTCTGGGAAATTTGGAAGTAATATCTCAAAATTCTCTGTTTTATGAAAGAGTAATGTGCTAGAATTTATAAGCAGCTGAGAATTTCCAGAGTAATTTCCATGACTAAAATCTTAATGAATGGAAAACTGATGAAGATCCATTCAAGCCTCAGTAAATCATATATTAATTGAAATTTTTAGAATTGATATGAAAATGTTGAGTTGTATGCTGCCTGTAACTTAGAACTACACAGACAGATATTTTCAGATGGCTTGTTGTGTTCTGACTCAAACTGTTCCTTTGGTCAGGGATTATGCTGATAACTGATTGAAATTAATTGAAAGTTTACCAGGTGAACACATTGTGTGAGTTTCCGCAGTAATTGCTGCCTAATGACCATCCTTCCAAATAAATTACGCTTCCACCTCAGTTCATTTCTTGAAAATCATTTGGAAGCTATGGGACCTGGGGATCAAAGTGTTACCTTACGTCTTGTAAATGCTATGTGCAAAATCATTTTATGGTAGCATAAACCTTTGTTTACACTCTAAGTATACAGTGTTATGACCCAGCTGAGGGGAAATCCTGACACAGCATGAAAATGAGACTCCCATCTTCCACCAAGTGACAACAATTACAGCTACAGTGCCTACCTACTCAAAATGAAACTCGAAGAAAAATACAAATCGCTTCCCACAATCACTGGCATTCACCCAATCATCCACTAAGCAAGTCACAGAGAAATCCACAGGCACACAGAAGGGGTTAAAGCACATGACACACAAATCTGCAAGTACTTTTCAACCTTGTGGTTGTACAATCGCCTCCTTAAAGGTCAAACATTTCTTCCACAATGACATGCTTGATGTTACCAACCATACAAAGGCGACAGGGAGTCACCCACAACACCATCTTCCCCTCTCTCATGGTGGATATTCATGTTGAAATCCTGCGACAGGAACCAGGGCTGTAAATGCTGGTTGTTGTGTGTTTGGGACAGCAACACTCAGGGGGCTGTGGTCTGAATACACAACAGGCAGTGAGGTGGAACTGACATGAACCTGGTAGACCAGGAGCAGAGCTAGGGCTTCTTTCTCAATCATACTGTAGTTTGTTTAGTGTTTATTAATAAGAAACAGAGTCACTGGTCAATGGCTTGGTCATCTTCTTGCAGCAGCAATGGTCTAAGACCACTTGCATAAAGGGATATACAAATCTAAGGTGGCAAGAATAGACCCACATGCCTAAATAAGTCCTGTATTGCTTTTCAAGATTTACATTTGACAGGGTTTAGTGTCAGGGAAGTATCATGCAAATCTGTTTTAGTGCCACATGCTTGGATCAAGTGGAAGAGTAGGCAACAACATCATCTAAATATGCCAAAATGTCGACAATTCTGAGGTCTGAGGAGTAAGGGGCACCTGCCAAAACCCTTGAGCAGGTTGAGTTTTGTGACAAATTGAGCCTGTACAATCAAACAGTCCCTTGATTCAGTGGAAAAGAGTCTGGTTTGGTGATAGTGTTGAGCAAAAATAGGGAGTTTGATCTGATTTTGGCACTAATAATGATGGGGAACTCTACAAACTAGAGCTAGAATCAGCAAAGCGAAGTGAAGGAGATTCTCAGCCTCCTGCTGCATAACACCTCCCTATGTGGGATTGACTCAATAAAGCCAGTTTTTCATTGGCCGGCGTTCATCCACATGAGTGTTGTGTCAGTAGGATTATCGACTAAACTATCAGGGTAACTATTAACAAGCCTGATTACATCACTGCAGGCTGTCTCAGGCAAATGTGACAGAAACCCACCTAGGTCATGCATCAATGTCCCCCAGCTAAGAGGAGTGAAGACATTCCTTCCAAGGCGTCATTGGAGGAGGATGAAGGGAAAATGAATATAGAGGAAGAGGTAACACCTCTCTGAAGATGAGAGGCCAAGTCAATCCCTTGATCTGCCTCACCCCCTCATGTTGATGCCAACGAAAATATCACCACTTAAGTTGATAAAAACTGAGCACATGCCCCAGCTATCACCCTGAAAGATAGCAGGAGACATGTTTTTGGTATCATTTAGTTAATAGGAATAGAAATAGTAGTGCTTGTCCTTTACAAGCTCTGAAGAGAACCATCTCCAGATAGATACAATGAGACAGATGTAGCGTTAATTAACAATCTTCCACTGGCAGCTGCTGCACCACTGGGTGTGTGTTGATCAGTGGTGGAGGAAGTATTTAGATCCTTTACTTAAAGTGGCTATAATAGGTATCTTTATAACAGTGTTTCAAGCAGCAATGGAACACAATATGACAATGAGAAAGGTGTCTCTCTTAATGATGAACCTGCAGACAATTATCAGCTGAATCTGCAGCTTCCCTCAGTTTTATGGAATTTTATAGTGAGCTTCAGCTTACTGTTTAGATGTCCAGACCAAAACTTTTGCTGTTTTGGTTTGCTCTCGCTGCTCACATTGCATTATTTTCAGCCACGGCAGAGCTCTAGAAACACTACCTGCTCAGTACCAGACAAAATCAATTATTGCAGATTTAAGTAGAAGTAGCAACACTGCAATATAAAACACCCCATTACTAGTAAAAGTAAGCATTATTATCAAAATGTACTTAAAGTATCAAAAGTATATGTTTCTTATTGGAATATTATGACTGATGCATTAATGTATAAATAGCATTTACTCATTTTAACTGCATCATCATCATCAACAGTGAAGCTGTCAAATAAATGCAGTGGAGAAAAATGTACTGTATTTCTTTGGAGCATGAACTGGAAATACTTAAGTACAGTACAAGTACTTCAGATTAGTTCACTGCTGGTGCTTATCAACGACAACAGAAGCTGAGCTCACTGCCCGTCTTCTATGTTTTCATGCCTGAAAAATTCTACAATTAAACATGTACAGATGGTGAGCATTTACAGAGCAGATGTGATATTTTTAGACTCACTGTATTTAAATGTAACTGGTGTGGGGCCAACTACATAAGTAAAAGATTCAGTAGTAGAAGTGCATTTATTGCAGTGGGGATAAGCTACAGGCTATGAAACAGCATTTAGACCTTTCTGTTGATAAATAAACCTCATACAAAGTAGAATTTAACAGTTTACTTAATAAAAACATTGTGAAAAATCTATGTAATTAAAAAAAAAGAAAGGAAAAATAAACTGGGGGGATGTGAACTCATAATGTCTATTCCTGAATTTCTGGCTCGTGGAAGTCGGAAGGTAAGAGGTCATAATAGTTTTGGCTCAGCTGTAACACTGTTTGCGTGTGTGCGTCCGTGTGTGCGTATGTGTGTGTAGATTTATCTCTTTTGTAGCAGCCTCTGAGAGCGGCAGCATCTCCAAAACAATTTACAGCCGACACATTTATAGTCCTCTGTCGTAAAAACACCAGATTGATCCTCTCTCTTTCTCTCTATCATATTCAGTGCTGTACGCTCCATTAAAAAACTCTGCTCCAATATTTTAGTGTGTTTTAAGCGGGCATATTTCTGGATGTCCCTGGCAGCCTGGACCCTGGGGGCCTTTAGGGCTCCCAAAATATTTGAGGAGGCATAAAATTGCATGCGTCCATAATGTAAACCCATACAGAATATGGCTAATACCATTAGGATGAATCACACACATGTCTATAATACATGCCATTATAGAACATGGACAAATAAAGAACTGCTAGGAGATTTTGACTGATACAGACTCTTGGCAGCAGATGTCCACACACTGTTTGGACAGAAGCTGACACTTTTCACTACTTATCATTTACTTATGTACTCTTGATTTTTTATTTTTTTTTTCCACTCTTGCCACAGTGGAAAAAAATCTGTCAGTCCTTCAAAGAAAATGTTTTTTTTTTTGTTTCAGCCCTTAGTTTGAACTAGCAGTCACATACAGAGGAGAGGAGACATGAGAAGGAGAGCAGAGGAAAGGAGCATGGATGCATTGTAAGACCTGGTTATGAGACTCAAAGAAGGCGTCCAGTCACTTGTGAAAATTGCCATCACACACAAGCTGAAAAGGCTTTCTGGCTTCTGTGTTTGATTCCATGTAGTTCTCACACAGACTCTGCCTGCTCGGGCCTGCCTGGCTCACAGACCTGATGGGATGCAAAATAAAAATCCTCGTTTTAGGATCTTTAAGTAAATATGAGACACTCACGGTTAAGCACTTATAATAGAAAGAGTAATAATGATCTTGTGTGGAGGAGTCATGCCAACAGTTTCACAGTAGTCTCTTTTAAAATGGTGGTCTATGGGGAAAAAGCTTTCCGGGCCACATAGAATTGTTTTGTTACAATACCATTAGTGGCCACTGGGACAAAAGGTTAAGTGGCAGCGGCAACACGTCCATGGAAAGGAGGCATGTGAAGGAGGGAGAAGATAGGAAACATGGAAGAGAGGAGACATGGACAGAAGAAGAAAGGACACAAGCAGCAGGAACAAATAAGAAACATAAATGCAGTGTTTCCATCGTGTTTTCATGGTTAATGGCACCGACTGTGGAATCAGTGCCACCAGCTGTTAATCTCAATGCACCAAACTGCTAATATTCATATAACAGTAGTGGATTGAATCATCTTCTGCTGATTTATGATTGTCTGGAAATTTGGTGGAAAATTTGTGATAAACTTGATAGAATAGAGATAATGAAAGGAGAGAAAGGGGAAACACACAAAAGAGAGGAGAGCAAACATGAAGATACATCAAGAAGAAAGAGAAGACAGGACAGAAGAAGAGAGGACCAAAAGGAGAGACCAAAGACTCATGCAGAGGAGAGAGAAGGAGGGCTGCAGAGAAATGAGAGAGAGAGATGGGAGAGGAGAAGAGAGGAGTGGAGGAGAGGAGATGAGAGAGGTGACATGGAAAGGAGGCATATGGAGGAGAATAGTTATATATGGAGTATATATAAGGAGTGTGTGTGATAGCTTTAGACCTCTGACCCTCTTAATCCACCCACTTACACACTCACACACACACAATGCAGACAGAGTGTGTGAGAAGGATGGAGACAGCGGCGTCCTCCTGTCTATCTCTCTCTATCACTGCCTTTCTCCCTCTCTCTCTCTCTGTCACACACACTTTGTCATGCTCACTCTCTCTTCTCATTTTGTCTTCTCTCTCTCTCTCTCTCTCTCTCTCTCTCTCTCTCTCTCTCTCTCTCTCTCTCTCTGTGTGTGTGTCTCAGTCCATGCAGCTAAAGTTCACACTGAGGTCACCTGCACAGTACTCATGTATGTGTATGTGCATTCTTGTGTGTGTGTGTGAGTGACATCACTAAAGCTAAGCTAAAAGTAATTCTTAGGTTGTATCTTTTAAGAGTGTACAAACTACAATATTTCACAAGGTCAAATTCTGCTAATGGGACCAGGATCATTTATTCATTTTAATTCTGATTAATCATAATAATCATTGTATTAAGCATAGAAATCCCAAGTAATAATATGAGGAAAACAGGGAGACCGTTCTGAGGTTAATGAAACCCCTTTAAACTGATGTCATGGCCATGGTAAAATGGCTGGCGATGTTATGAACAAGAGACACTGTAGGCAGTTTTATTCATCAGCTTTAGCCAGCTGAGGAATAATAACACAGTACAACAAAGCTGTAATCATATACTGTACAGTAAAATGTGATTACACAACCTCCCAGGGTGTTATAAACCATCTATTAACTGTTTATATGTTCAAATTATTCACAGGTAGATTCAAAACTACAATAAAGTTCAGATTCACATCAAATTGTACAGTTTAAAATGTATTTATATCAACTTAAAACTACGTTATAGTGTGTTGAAAATCATATATTCACAGTGTTGGGCAAGTTGAAGCTGTAATCAACTACTCATTACACGACCCACTCAAAAATGAGTTCAGTTACCTTACTAATTGCTAATTATATTACTATCATGCACACAGCTCTCCATAACTGACCTCAGCTGCTCCAGTTCACACACTCTCCTGCTCTAAACCAAGTATAAATGAACAAGATATACTTAAGTGAATGAGACATCTTTGGAGTTTCTAGGAATCGAATCTTCTCTGTTGGTAGAGGCTAACTGCCCCCCCGTCCCCACTCAAAGCTGGAATAGGATGATGATCGTTTTCAAATACACTCTGTATGTGAACATCCCACTCATATGTTAGAGATGTGCTGTCATTCCAGAGCCACAAGAGCATCAGTGAGGTCCAGCCAGCACTGATGATGGTGATCAGGTCTGCGTCACAGCCAGTGTTCCAGTTAATCCCAGAGGTGTTGGATGGGTTGAGGCCAAAACTCTGTGCAGGCCAGTCGAGTTCTCCCACACCAGGCGGAAAACTTTTTATTTATGGAACTGGCTTTGTGCATGGGGGGGATTGTCATGTTGAAACAGGAAAGGGACACAAACACAAACTACTGGCGCACCATTGTTTAAAGTACCGTTTTATGCTGTAGCATGAAGATTTCAATGAAACTTTGAGGCCCAAACCATGAAAAACAGCCCAAAAATACAAAAAAGCACATTAAGTGTGTGTACATATACACATATACAACAGGCATACACAGAGACAAATGGAGCTATGCAGTCTTTGGAAAGAGAAAGACATGCAGAGACAGCGAATCAGGTATCGAGAGAGAGAGGGAGACAGGCAGGTGTGCAGACAGGCAGTCATGAGGTTACTTAGTGTTTGAGTTCAATACTGACCTAATACACTGCTACCAGCCTGGCGTCACCAGCACTCTCTGTGTGTGTATGCATACGTCTGGCGTCACTCAGACAAGCCACTTGTCCAAAATACAATGTCTGTGTGTGTGTGTGTGTGTGAATGCGTGTGTGTGCGCGGGTGTGTGTGTGTGTGTGTGATTGATTTAGGCAGAGCCATGGAGGTAGAGACACAGAGTTGTTGCTTTTTCAGTCAAACTGCAAAATCAATGCAAAGTGGATCTGAATGAAAGGAGTACACACTGCTTTCATCCAAAGTGTGTGTGAGTGAGTGTGTGTGCGTCTGTGAGACCCAGCTGGTAACCCACGGCGACAGAGCGCTGTCGGCCATTACAGCTCTAGCGTCTCCGCAGCGACCATTAACGATAATGTTGTTGTTGCCGTGGCTACAAATACAATCGTTCCACTCCATTTGCATTTGGAGAGAGAGGGAGAGAGCGTGATGGAGGAATAACAGAAGCAGCCTATAAGATGAGAAAGGGAGAGAGGAAAGAAAGACAGAAATACATTGGATCTTTCTTCTGCATTTTCTGTCTTAGCCCCCCACGTCTGTTTCTTCTCTTTCACCCCTGTTTAATGTATTTACACCAGACTGGACGCTTTTATACTGGAAAGTACAAGAGTCATGGCGTCCAGTCAAGACGTCACTCTGTGGGTTGAAAATCATTACGAGTCAATTTGACACTCGTCATATTGATGTGCTGATGCACTTTGATGTTTCCATGTTTGAACAGTAGCAGCTTTCATTAGGCCTGTCTACATGCAGAGGAAAGATGGAAAAGCTGTAGAAGATGAGTGCTAACTCTTTTATGAGTCTACAAAACAAAATGCACTTAATTACATTAAAATATTTTCACTTTCCACAATATCTGCACATGACAGTGATGGGAATGACATATCTTACGAGCTAATGCAGCATCATGTCTATATCTGTCTATCTGTGCATTTAGTACTGTTATCATCATCAGTTAGCCTTTGTCCACTATAGCAACTTCCCTTTACTTGCTGTCTGAATTTGAGAAACCATCCTTCAAAAAAACCCCAACACTTAGAAGAAGTCCTCCAAAACGTCGTCTATATTATGTTCCAGAGACGAAGCAGCAAAGGAAGAAGTCAGGTGATGTTACAGAGTGACACAGTCTGCATAGGAAGGAGGCTATGATGGGTGGGTAACCTGTGGTTACCACTGTAAGCACCACAACAAAGGAACATATAACCTTAACAAGTTATTTATTTCATCCCAAACAGTCATTGGTTTAGTGTTGTCACATCATAAAACAGATGGAGTTTGTATCAAGTGATGTTGTTCTGCTGATATGGGCCTCAGGTCAATAAACGCTACTAATGACACTATGTATGGTTCTCAAGTTTGCCATCTCCAGATGATGCTGCTGGTCAAATAGACTGGCCTTTTCCTACGATATTTTACATTAAAAAACAAAAACAAAACAGAACACGCACGAAAGCAAACATTGTGCATTGTATCTCAGCTGAAGAAATTCAGGTTTAGCTAAAGTGGAGACAAGGAGGGATTTAAGAGTTAACCAGTGATGAAGTTCAGACGTGGTTTCAACTAAATTCATGGATTTTTCTGGTCACTGCACTGGTTCAGTGCAATAAACTGAAAACACAACGGTGAGAGTGAAAACAGTGAAGTTGGAGGCCATAAAATCCACACAGTGGGCTAAAAGACACTAAAACACTGAGGGGAAGACCAAACACCTTTCTTATTACATGGATTGTAGTAATTTTGACCTTTGATAATAGAAAAATAATGATTGTTGAAGCTCCGAGTTTTTTGAGGAGGAGGTAACGACTTTGGACATCCTCGAGGTAATGGTGGTGATGGGGAGGTGACGGGCAGTACAGCAGTAGGTCTGTAAGACACAATGGGAGAATTTCAGTGATATTTAGAGCTGCTGTAATTGATATTTTTATATCTACAGAATGTATGAAATCACTTTGAAAACAGTGTGAGGATTTGAAGGGGTTACTCGTGCACTGTGATGCATATACAGCATGTAATTATCGGCTGAATCTGCAGCTTCACTCGGCTTTAAGGAGCTCTATCTAATTTCAACTCAGTGTTTAGCTTCCTGGCCACAACTTTACTTTTGTGGTTCACTCTTGCTGCTCTTATAGCGTCGTTTTCAGCTGCAGCAGGCAGCAGTCGTCAGAGAAAAAGCTCTAGAAACCCAGTGCACTTGAACGGCTCAGCAGCTAATGGCAAACACACACCAGTTGTGATGAAAATATTCAGAAAAACATTGTTATATAGTTATTATCTGCTTTCCTCTCATAGAGGAAGGTTTGGTGTCTCCTAGGCTCAGTAGGAAAGGAAAGGAAAGGAAAGGAAACAGTGAAGCTTCTTTATATTCTTCCAGGTCAGTTTACTTAATCAGGAACTTTGCTAATCAAAAAGACTTTTTAAATAAATTCCCTGGTCACAAGTGGTTGAAAGTGTGCAGGTGAGTCATTGCCTGAGGAAACACAGAACAGCTGTGTTTTAAGGAGGAAGTGAAGTTGGTGCTCAGGAAGACAGGTGCTGATTAGGGCGGTGAGTGAGTGATTAGGAAACAGGCAGGTACCTCCTGCTCTTGCATCAACACGCACATCATCACGTACAGTATGTCACACGCAACTTTACTCTCAAATTCATACACACACACACACCCACACACACACATACACACACACTGTTAAGCAGTGCTATGGCTCCAAAGAGAGTGCACAGTGGGGCGATAACACTTGGCGTAATGCCCCTTTAAAAGGCAATAACAACCACAATAATCACTTTCCTCTATCTCTATCCGTCTCTATCTTGTTAAAAATCTCCTCTCTCTGCTTGTTTTCACACTTGAAGTTGTCGTTTTGAATTTCTTCTGAAGCTGTAAAAGGTTAGCGAGTGCTCGCAGCTTGTGCCACACTTAAAAAGCAGTAATGTTTGCAGTAATTACCTTCCTGCCTCCCTGTCTGTCTCCACACAGTCAAAAGCCTCTCTAATCGCCTCCTTCACCTCTTCTGCTTGATGTGCTTATTCGATCTGGAAGTTATAAAAGGGCGTGTGTGTAGTTTTTAACAGTGTTTAAAAAGCAGTAAAATCAACAAGGATTACTGTTGTGCAGCTCTGTCTCTATAAAATCACAAAGGACTCCATTTAGAAGATATTTCCAAGCTGTAAAAAGGAATTATCTGGTGTTAGGAAAACAGAAGCATTAACAGTAACTCCTTGTCTTTATCCTCTGTTAAATGTTTTTTATTGCCTCATACATGTTTTATCGGAGTTGTGCTGCAAATGTTGAGAAACGCAACGTGTCAGATAACTGACAATAGTATCAACTATATCAGATTTTATTATGACCAATGAGGTTTAAGTTGTGAGCTGTTATGTGCACACTGTATCCCAGCTCAAGCAGAGCAAATAACATGAGTTGATTGGTTGTCTGAAGTAGGAGTAGTAGGAGTAGTAAATATAGGTGCTTACTGTAAAAATATTGATTATTGCAGTTGAAATGTGAGGTTTGGCCCGAACACTCAACTTGACTCCTTTGACAATTCCAGTGAAGACTAGGGTTGTGCATGAATATGAATTTGTTATTCAGATACGCGCAGATAATCCACTCAACAGATAAGAAAAACAAACTAACCCTATTCTTGCAGAAATATATAGATACAGACAGTAGCTTTGCATTGAAGACCATGGACGTATTAAGAAAACTGGTGTCCTAAGATGGCTCGGCATTCATTCTTATCAAAGTTGCTCACTCTCTGAAGAAGTGTCCACAGGCTTCTGTGGGCTTGTGCATTGTTTGGGCCTTCAGATCATCTGCATTAGATTCCTTCCCCAGCCAAACCGGTTGAGAGCATGTGCGTTCAAGACTTCCTCTGGCCGAGCCATCTGACTTCCTGTTGGTTTCCCACACACATGAATGATAATACTTTCAATAACTCAGCTCCTCTAGACTTTCCAGATGTTATTAGGCTCCTTGTGATACTGAAAAAATGTTACTCATTGTTTTACACACACTCCTTTTCCAGTTATTGTATGTGGGGATAATACTTTTTCTGGCCTGGTGTGCATCGTGTGCAAAAACCAGCCACTGTGCCAAAATGGCCTCACAGTCCAGAGCCGTTCCTCAGGGCTTAGTGAAGATCCCGTGGGGCTGAAGAAAATGTTGTTTCAGTCCAATACAGTTTGGGAGATTTAATCCAGTTTTCAGAAACTTTCTAATTCCCCCTTCACTCAATCTGCACATCTATCAGCTACTCGTCCACAGAATAAGTTTTCCAGAGCACACTCTGTACTGTAGCTGAAGGATATACTGTAGTACCAAAATCATCACTAAAGACCCACACAGCACACTCTTAAACAGGCCCACTCACCAGATACAGCGCTATTAGAGAGCACAGAGCAGCACTCAGCAGACACACAGCAGGATGGACCAATCAGTCAACAAATTCAATCAGGATTTTAAGACCATCGGAACATCCAACCCAAAAGCCTCAGAGTTAGACTCTATGTCTACTGAGCCACGCAAGAGAAAAGACACTACAAGACTGGAAGCTTTTAGAGCTTTGGCCAAATGACTAACCGTTGCTCATGCCAATAAAGCTTTTTTTGAATGTACCTGAGCTGAGACAGTCTTGTTGAAGGCATTAATTACTTAACAAAGTACAGCCTAAGTGCACACAGCTGGGACAGTGGAGACGAGCATGTGTAAAGGTCCCTGCAATCTCACAGTGTAGACAAGACTCCAGGAAGTGACTATGCCCGGTCAAGAAATAGACACTTCCACACTTTGGTTTGCGTCCAGTTTAAAGCAGCCTGCCCAAAGTGCGGCACAGGGTGTGATAACGTACGTTAGAGATGCAGCTCGGTGGATTGTTACCTTTGGAGAGAGCTCACTGTTTCCAGATAAGACGAGCCAACCCGCAGCAGCTGCTGGGAGCTTCGTATTTACTGCACAGAAATGAGAGTGGTATCAGTCTTTTTATGTGTCAGCAAGAAAGCAAATAAATAGATTTCCCAAAATGTTGAACTATTCCTTTAAAGCTCATTTGAATGAGAGAGAGAGAGAAAGAGGGCTCCTATCAGACAGTTCCAGTTGACTCCACCCTGTAAATCCCTCCTCCTGGACTCGCTGTTTATGTGTGGGTGTGTGTGTGTGTGTGTTTATATGTGTGTGTGCGTGCGTGTGTGTGCGTGTGCTGTAAATCTTTCTGTGGTGAATTTACAGCCCTCCATTCACACATTTAACTCCACCACTGTAGAGCACACGGCCGCCTCACAGCTGTCTGTGTGTATGTATGTGTGTATGGATGTGTGTGTGTGTGTGTGTGTGTGTGTGTGTTTGTGAGTGTTTGCTCTGAAGGTGAAACTCAGTATGACACTCTGTATAACAATTAAATCACTGGGTTTCCATGGCAACAACCTGGCACAGCGAGACAGAGAGGTAGAGAGAGAGAGAGAGAGAGAGAGAGAGAGAGAGAGAGGGTGAGCGAGTTACGAAGAGTTAGAAGTTCAGTTTAGTTTAGACTCTCTCTCTCTCTCTCTCTCTCTCTCTCTCTCTCTGTCTCTGATAACAAATGAAACAATAGCTCATAAATATCCCTGAATGTGTATGTTTATGCACAGCAGTGTGTCTGAGTGAGTTGCAAGCGTGAAGTTGCAAGCTGCTTGTCTGTGTGTGTGTGTGTGTGTGTGTGTGTGTGTGTGTGTGTGTGTGTGGTAAGAGCAGATGTTGGACCTCTCAGATAGATTGTTCCACAGAGAGGGAGACCGATTCAATTAAAGAGAACAAAGAAGACACAGAAAGTTTCTATTAGTTCAAATTGTCCCTCAAATTCAGATTTTCTTTACTAAATATAATTAAGAGCATAATTACATACAGTATTACCGGAGCAGGTTGTAGGGGTTACAAAGGAGGAGGAAAATAAGATAAAAGGATAAGAAGTGGTTTGTAAACTACCACAAGGTGTGCTATCATGGAAGGACAAGTAAATAGTTTCAAGCAAATCTTTGAAAAGATACAACATACATATGATCAGATGAGTTCTGTAATCTCTATGGTAAACACACCTAAAAGTAGAGGAGAGTAAACAGTGGATAAAAGAAAACAAACATCAGAGAAATGCTCCTGGTGCAATATCTAATGATATAAATATGCATAAGCAAAATCTTAGCAAAATATGGAGTATGGTCAACAGAGGTCGCTATATGAAATCATGTCCAACAGAAAAATCCAACAGAAAAACATTATCTGTGACACAGAGGTACATTTCCTCAGCGCACGTCAAAAATGTCTGGGAGGCAAATATTATCTGGAACTGAAGAGAGACTCAGAGAGCAGCTCAGCTTGTTACCTGCTGCCACAAGGTGACGGGCAGATGACAAACTATTGACAGACTGACACAACATACTGTCTTAATGAAACATAAATACAGTATACAAGCATATGTAGTCCATCTGCTTTACATGAGATCATCTCTTACATTTGCACCTTATTTGTTTATATATGTGATTATTTCCTTGACTTAAATTTCTCCTTTTTTTTTCAGCTTCGATATCCACATTTGACGTATTTATATATCAACTTGATTCTTTCATTATGCACTTGCAATTCAAGTCATGGAGTATCAAGGTGATAAAACATGTCAAGTCTGGTCTTTGTGCCGTTAAAGAGGGGGACCCCAAACACAACATTAGGGTTAACTGAAACTCCAATGGTACTGCTGAGAAACATAGAAGAAAAGGATCAAACAAAACTCCAGAAGGGGAGTCCGAGTTTGAAGAGGCTCTGTACAGTTCCATGTTTTATTTTTGATTTTCTCTTGTCTCAATTGTTCTACCTTGTGTCGGTCTGAGGCTGGAATAAGCCTGGACAGCTCAGCTGATAGAGTGTGTGTTGTACTTCTACTTTTTAAAGGGGTACTTCTTGAGAAAATGACCTTGCTGATGTCATCAGGGTTATTTAAACCTGTGCTTGTAAACCACAAATTTATGAAAGATGTGGATTTTACCAGGCAGGGAAGGTCTAATGCACCATGGTGCCCTCAAAACAAAAAAACTGAATTGTCAGAAGATATTTTGTCTTTAGACTTTATATATTAACATAAATACAACATGTTAGTCCAATAAGCATTAATAAAAAAATAAGGATAAAAATAAAATACAAGAAATGAATCCTCATGTTGAGTCTCTGTACGTCCTCACAGTGACCTCTGACTGCGGTCACAACCTTAAATTCACCCCCAGTGAGGTGGGGATGAGGTGGGTGTGGGGGGGAGGGTAGACTTCCACATCGCTGGGGTTACGCAGAGGTCACGCTCCACCTGTCGTCATGGCAACAGCTGCTGGAGGAGACAGGAAGTAAACAACAGGGTCTGACCAGTCTCTTCATCTCACATCACTTACTTTAAAAAAGAATGCAGGACAAAAGAGACAGCGGAAGAGACAAACAAACAAACAAACAAAGAAAAAATGATGAGGAGGAAGGAATGAAGGAGTGAAAGAGCCGAAGAGTCACAACCAATGAAGGTATTGGACTAGAAATCCCGTTCCTGGACTCTCACTTTCTCGTCCTGTGCTCGTTTCTCTGACTCTTTGACCTCTCCCCATCGTCTCGCCCTCACTTCCTGGGTCATACGGAGGTCATGCTGCATGAGACCTGTTGGTGTGTGTGTGTGTGTGTGTGTGTGTGTGTGTGTATTGTGGAAGTGTCTATGTGAGGGTAAGTGAAGGATGTTGCAGTATATTCAGTAAGTGTAATGACATTCTCTGATAGTCATGTGAAATGTTAATGATTGATAGAATTTCACTCAGTTTAAATAATGCAATACAAACCCTTTTCAGACTTTTACCTCAAAGATGACTCCAGTGTCATCGGCTCATGTGTGACATGATTTCAACCATAAAAATGAATTTTAGCAGCTTTACAAGCCGTGGATTACAGCTCTTTTCATTGCACTGTACAGGTGCTCATCATCGTGTCAGTCTTCATCTGACACCTGTAAGTACATACTGGGTTACTTTTGATCGTAGTAAGAAATGTGCGGCCTATCACCACAATGATAATGGTTATGCCATTTAGAAGATATAAGATGTGTTCACATCTTAAATACACAATCTATCCCTGTAAATATATCATCAGCCAACTATGATGTATGATAGCCTGGTTTAAATTTAACTAAATATATATCCAGAATTAAAAATGACATTTAAACAGAAATGTTGACTGTAGGTGAAGCATTTCTTTAACTTTCTTACTTGGATTTAAGGTGGGTTTTGTGGTATTAGGTACCAATATATTAAATGGAATAAAATCTAAATATATTTGAGATGAATAAATATATTTTTCCCAGAAAAAATACTGCTGCATAATGTGACAAAAACAAGCAGCCACATATTAACGTACATATTTGATTTCAGTCAGCATTAAAGTTCTAAATTAACAGTAAATATATATTTTGTTCATTTCGAACTTTGCAGTCGTAGATCCTGTTCCACCGCCGACTATGGAGGCTGCTGTCACAATGAACATGTGACAGTAGCTGATTAACCTTAATACAATTTTATATTTTATCCATCGTTAGCATGTTGTTTACATGAATATAGTTGATATATGAATATTAGATCAGGAACACTTTTATATGTTTAATCCCAGAAATATTATTTGAATCCCAATTTTATTTTTAACACAAAAAGACAAACAATTCCATCTCTCTTTTCCTGGAGCTTTCAGCTGTATCTCACGGTTTTCCTCAGGTGATGGAGTATGCTTGCAACATTTCTTTTTAAACCTAGTAATCAGACATGCCAGGGAGCTGCCGTTATATCGTGCTCTAGAAGACATTGAGGATTTTTTTTCCCCGCTATCCCAGAAAACATATTTTATCAAGATAATTTTGTCCAATTCCAAACTCATTTAATTAGATTTAGTAAATGTATCCTGTATTTGTTCTGTATTTGTCCTGATTCTGCAGGAATCTGTTGATCACAGTGATTTCACTGCCTGGTCAGTTACTCTGCTCTGTTCATCTCTCTAACTGACCTCTTTACCTCGTGACCTCTGACCCCGTGCCCTGGCTGTGCCCTGCGGGAGGGTTAGCCTTGGCTCCACAGCCTGCCGTCTCACTCCCACTCACTGCGGTCAGACGGTTGCTTTTCTCCCAAAAACCCCATCAGCACGATTCATCAGGCTTTGCTGCGGCACTGCACCACTCATACACTGCACTGCTGAAGATGGCGTGATCGATCTGAGTGACGTTGCTAAATGTTCCCGCTCCATCAGTCAGATGTTTTTTTCTGTCGTCAGTGCCTCGGTGAAGGACTGGACAAGGTCACTTCTCTGCACGGAAGAATTAGAAACACGAACAAATAGTCACATGTGGCCTTCAAGTGAAGGCTGACCAGCTGTCCCTGAAGGCTCCGCATTCTATTATGTACTGACATTTAGCGGCTTTAGATTTCCGTATCGCCCAAAAATCTTTTCCAA
This sequence comes from Chaetodon auriga, assembly GCF_051107435.1. Classification (NCBI taxonomy): domain Eukaryota; kingdom Metazoa; phylum Chordata; class Actinopteri; order Chaetodontiformes; family Chaetodontidae; genus Chaetodon; species Chaetodon auriga. The sequence continues at coordinate 20,897,034 of NC_135089.1, forward strand.
ATAGTCTTTTGGGATTCTTTCAGAATTTTTGGGACCAAAGTGAAAAGCGTCAAAGCTGTTAGAAGCATTGTGGGAAACTTAAGCACAACATCTGTCTTCCCTGATCATGCATGTACACCTGGGCCTGCGAAGTTTCACTTCAGGATGCTATAAAGCAGTAGTTACCAAGCTGAGAGCTGGGATCCACTGAGGGGTCCAGAGGTAAACCTGAGGGGCCACCAGATGTTTTTATTTTTTTAATTTTCTCTCATTTTTGCTTTTTTTTTTAAGATACTAAATACATTCACATATTTAGACCACAAAAAACCTTAAAATGAATGAAATGCTGAACACCCTAACATTTTCATGCCTCAAAAGATTCTTTAAGTAAGTGGGATACCAGAGTCTTTCACCTCTTCAGGCCTCAAAACGTTCTTAAAATTAGACAAATCCAAGAGGGTGCACTCACAACCCATGTCAACACTCAGCAGTGATGAGGGTTCACAAGGACCCACTGCAGCATTTCAAGAGCTCTGAAGCCAAAAGGCTGGGGACAACCGTTCTAAAGAGGAGTTCATGTTATTTGCTAAAATTCAAGAGGACACATTTATCAACCAACTCACTTGTACTTCCTGTGAGGAAAACTGTACAAGTAGCTCAGAGAGGAATGCAGATCCAGAATCTGTGCGTCTTCCTCAGTGATGTTATTCTCCAGAAATAAATATGGACAGAAAATGTTGTGTGTGTGTAATCTTTTCTATTTCTGCTAGCAGCTAATGTGAAATGAACTTAACTTAAGGAACAAGCAAGGACTTCTGCTGCTGGTTTGATGCTTCTCCCCTGAGGAATGTTAAAGAAATCTGTGGTGTTGCATCTTCTCAAATGTACATTTAGTGACACGAGCTTAGAAGAAATCAGCAGATGCACCTGGTGAGCTGAACCTACCACGTTTTGAATTATATTGCCTTCGGGATCATGTTCGTTACTGTACATTTTGAAAACAGGTCTCAGAAGGTGTTTGCTCACCTCTGTCTCAGGCTACCTTTAAAATCTGTTGATGTTCATTACTTTTCTTATGGTCAACAAATCCCACAAAAAAAGCATTGCTGAATGTATCTGCTAGTATTGTGTGTATGCAACACCTCATATGTCTTATCACATCAGTGAGCCTCACTGTCACACTGGGTGACATGTTCCTTCATTACTGTGAACACACAAAGTAGTTTGTAGTTTATTCTGACTCAATCACACACACACCGTCCTGCTGCAAGAAATGCTCATTAGAACACCAAAAGTGGATTAATCCACCACTGAAAATAGTCCCCAGCAAATGCATTATTTCCTCCTGTTTGAGTAACATTTGATAAAAACTACAGTTACAAGTTGTTATAGGAAATCACTGAGCCTGAGCTTTTATTTAATGAGCCTTTGTATTTGTGAGTCTTTTTTAAGATTTACCTCTTCAGGAGGAACCAGTGATGTGGAGAATTCTAACACATGGAACTAACACATTGTTGGCTTTTATTCTTTTCATGGGATTTGTTGAGTGAAAGAAAAACATTGAAAATGCCAGCCAGTACTTTTTAAGTCAAAACAATTTCTAATAAATTACACGATCAGTAACTTTTACTCTTTCAGAATATGGGTCTTGGACTTTATGCACCAATGCTACCATCTGTCATGCTAAACACTTACTGTAGTTCATAATCCGCATTCATCACATATCATCATTTGTGACAAGGAATTTCAGATAATCCCTTTGATTTCTTCACTTACATGAGGAAAGATTACAAAATTCTCCAGCCATTAATGAACTCTCCTTCAGTTTATCTGAAAAATTGTAAATCACCAAATTTGAAGTTACAGTGCATGGTTTTCACTGGACAGTCAACATATAATATTCTGATATTGTGCCTTAGTGCTCCACATTAATGATAGTAATAATTATTGAATTGGCATTATACAGTTTGGATGAGAAACATCCTTATAATTTCTGAACCATTAAAGTTAAATCATCTACATAAATTCATGAAAATTAACTCTTTTTAGAATTTTGTAGTGTGTGTTATGTATTTTTTCATCATTATGCTACAAATATTACAAAACAGACTGGTGCATGTGGGCAGACTGAGGAGGCACCCGGCGCTGCAGTTCACCCGTCACACAGCAGGTGTCGCCCTGATGCCAGTTCAACACAACAGAGAGCTCCAAACAGCTACAAATACAGGTTTTGTAAGTCAATGCATGTGCATCATATTATTGTGCTTTTCTACAAACTGTCGTTGGCTTGTATTCAAACACAAGAAAACTGACTATTACGCTTGAATTAGCATTGAGCAGGAGATGAACCACCTCCGGTGAGTCAGTGTCCACAGCTGTCTAATCTGGCTTTGTTGAGTCATTTATTACCATCATTGGCAGCATCACCCTGCATTTACTGCACCTGATTAGTAACTGTATTTTAACTGAAAACATCTAAAGATTGCTTGAGAAATCATACAAATGTAATAATGTCGACAGATGGAATAACATAAGATTTCTCAAATTCATATACTGTCTTTACTGTGCTATTAGTGGATATTTCGGCCGATCGGTAAAGCATATTAGTCATGACACTGTTTGGGATCACTGTTTGACATCATCCTGTTCAGTCAGCCATCTGAATGTAAATTAAGTCAGAAAACCTAATTATCTATGACAACTCTACCATAAAGAAGACACATGCCAAGAAGAGGTCTCAGGCACAGTCTGGGCCTCACATGCTCCACAGGTTCACATCATGTTACTAAAGCAAACACGCAACATCTCTTTCTTTATATTTGTGTGTGTGTGTGTGTGTGTGTGTGTGTGTGTGTGTGTGTGTGTGTGTGTCTGCTGCGTTCATTATCGCATGGTATGCCCAAACTTTTGATTTACCACTTTTGGAAAAACACCAAACTGTAAGACAGATGAAAGAGTTAGAGAGACAGAGTGGGGCAGAGAAAACTCTAATTAGTAAGTATTGTGGGGAGAAAGAGATGAGGAGGAGGTTCCTCCCTAACGAGGTCTCATCCCGTGATGAATGTGTGAGAGTGTCTTTGAAATATTGATGAGTGTGTAATGAAGCAGAGCAGACAGACTCCATCTGAGCACAGAGGAAAGGAAGACGCAGACAGAGAGAGAGAGACTGGGTATGTCCTGTATGTTTGTGTGAGCATGACCTTTGACCTTCACTTGCTGAGGAAGTTAAGGAAAGTACATGGCCAAAAGTATAAGGACACCTCCACAGTGAACGTATGATTGCTGCTGTGGGGACCTGCTCCACTGAGCCACCAGAGCGTCAGTGAGCTCCAACGCTGATGTTAAGTGTTAAGGTCTGGCTCACGGTCAGTGTTCCAGTTCAACCCAAAGGTGTTGGATGAGGCTGAGCTCAGGACTCTGTGTAATCATTTCTGTATGGAGCCAGCTTTGTGCATTGAGGCATTGTGATGCTGAAACAGGAAGGGGACAATCACAAACTGCTGGCACTCAGTTGGAGGCACGCTGCTCAGAAATATCACTGTATGTTGTAGGGATGTAAATACATTGTCTGGATATGAACAGAGGATTCTAATGCATTTAGATTGTTTGTGTTGCAGTAATATTTGACTATTTACAAAAAAAAAAAAAAAAAAGCTACAGGCTAAAAATACAGAGGAGAAGACACAGTAGACTGGTTGCTTTTCATTTGTTTTCACCGGATTTGTTGTGCAGCACAGAGCAAATTATTTCTACTTTATGATCTAATATTGAAGCCTGGCACCATGTGCAGCAATACATGGCATCAAATGGGCTGAAGTTAGGAATCATCTAAAAAGTGCATGAAAAATGGTGATTTCATTTTTTTTGGCAGAAACACTTCAACTTAATTTCTCTCTGGACCCTTCATGGACAACCTCCTTTGTTGAAATTATGCAAAATGGACTGATCTGCTATTATGACCCTTTTTTTTTTTTTTTTTTTTTTTTTTTTTTTTTTATATCATATTATCAATTCATGTGGGCCTCCTCCCGTTATATACAAACTGTAGATTTTAAATAAAATCATGTCATATGGCCAAACGCAGTTCTGCAGTTTTCCACTACTACTGTTCTATTTTCACCATTCATCTCCATCCAGACCCTTAGCAGCTACACAACTTCCACTTGACTTGACTCTTTCAACTTACCTTTTTAAAGGTGGGGTCCATGCACAGCTCACGTTTTATTATTTGATCCATGGCTGTACACTGTTAAAATGTGATTATCTTGTTTTGTATATTTTGTTGGCAGCTTAAGTGCATGTATATGAAGCGCTCCATACAATCTCTAATAACTCTAATAATAATGCTGCCCTCCTGCAGCGTGAATCTGAATCCAGGTTTGTGACAGATACAGACAGTGGGATCCACACATATTGGCCATACAGCGGAACAGCAGCTCGTACAGTATTGATACAGCACAAGTTCACTTAGTGGAGAACTTACGGATAACCTCACAGATGTATACGCAGCATTATTGAGAGGTTCAGGATGTCCTGGGAGTGGTGGTGAGTGAAACAGTATTACAGTGCTCAAGGACTTTAATCAGGACACTACAGGTTAGGACAGGATGATGACATCGACTTGTGACCAAATAGCGGTTCTCATCAAAGAAAAGTTCTCAGGTGATGATTTTAATTCAAGACAACCCTCAGCCGATTTCCACTAACATTTTGTATTAATATTCCCATGTTTAGTTCAGTGAAATAATCTTCATAAGCATGGCTCCTACCAGGCTCAGCCCCAGGGCCCAAGCTGCCGGCAGCCCCTGAACCAGGCCCTCTTTAAAGTGATTGTTATTAGCATTAGAGAAGCACAGGCCACCAAAAGTAGGACGTCCTCGATTTATGTTTTAGTTTGGATTTTTTGATACTGAATATCTGCCGAACCCAAGTGTGATCTAAAATACATTAGTGCTCATGTTTCCGTGTAAATGCACCCTTACACTACAGTTAAAAATAGTAAAGCTCCTGAAATATATTTGACAGAGGGTGATGTAGTAGGTACGAAGAGGAGGCGTTTATGTGTTGGAGTCCAGGGGCCCATTGTATCATAATCCATCCATGTTCACAAGTCAACACCTTCTTCAGACACTCAGTTCATTTAGAGCTACAGTATACAACTTTGTGTGTGATAGTAATGTTATCATTTATTTTAGAAACGGGGTCAGAGGCAGGATTTAAGGCACACTGCAGCCGTCTGAACAGCTCCGGCTCAGGAGATTATGACCGGGCACAAAAAAGCTGCTAATTTGATATTTTCTTAAAATACATTTAAAATCTTTTCATTAAAAAAAATAAATTAATCAATTAATTAATTGATTGCAATTTAATTAAAATATGATTGTATGTGTGTGTATATATAATATAACTGTAATTTTATTACCTAACATAAAAGTCTAAATGCATTTTTAATCCTTTAAATGAAGAGATTCTTCTGCCTAAATGCAGAATCCTAATTAGTTTATTGAGTTTTGGTGATTTTATTGCTTCATTTTAGAATTTTTTTATTATTATAATTTTTATATGCCTTTTATTGTTTGTGTGTTTAAATCAGTTTATTTTTTTGTTTCTATTTTGCTTTCACTATTGTAAAGAACTTTGTCATGTAATTTTGAAAAAACATGAATAATAATAATAATAATAATAATAATAATAATAATAATAATATAAAGATGTTGGAGTTTTATTTACTGGCAAGTTAAAATCTAACAGTTTAATAACAACAAAATAACATTAGAAACTATGCAGAACAGGGAAGAAGCCTTATTCATAACAATTTCTAAAAAATAATATACAATAACAATATTCACAATGAACAAAATATACAGTATATAAAATGAACAAAATAACATAAACTGAGGTTAAAGGCATGTTCTGTGGCTCTGAGGAAAATGCTGTGTTAACCAACATGGGAAACAGATTTCCATCTTTTAAAGGGCCTGTATTTGACTGAAAACAGACAGCTGCTGTGAGACGTTTGGGAAGCTGAGATTCGATGACGGTCTGGTGAGACTTTGATCTCAGCCTAAATGTCAATCCTTCAATACTGCAGTGAGTTCACCTCCGAAACGTCTTCTTTAGGCAAAAAGGTGTGTGTTTCCTCTGCTTGGACAAAAACCAGTGACAATGGGACCAGCTCCTCTGTCCTCTCTGAGTGCCTCATCTCTGACCTTTGACCTCTCATACTTGTGGTTGTTTACTGTTGAAGTGTCTGTGGGCCAGCGAGTCGGCCGAACGAATGCAGAGCGAAAACACTGAGAGAGATGTTTGCTGTTCTCAGCCAGCAGGTGGCGCACAGCATAAAGGCCTGGAAGGAGAGTGCAGGTTGCTGAGCTGATCACTAACACCCAGGTACTAGAATATCAACATCCTCATTCTGTTGTTGGTGGATAAAAGCTGTTCATTAACCCAGCCATGCACACACTGTCTAATAATACGTCAACTCTCAAATGACTTATTTTCAAATATAATCCAATGATGTTCTAACTGATGATTAATAAAATCTCTTGATTGATAAAGTAATACCGTCTTTCCTGTTAATATAATCCTGCATTAGAAATGTATTAAATGTTTCCCAAATGATGATACATATCAAAAAATCCTGTCTTGTCAATTATTATTTTATTTGTAATAGCGCCACGTCTTAAAAAAAAGATGTCAGCTCTGACCTGAAGAGTTTTTAAACCACAAAACTGTAATTATCTCTGTCATTTTATTTATTTCTAGAGGTTTTAAACAAATGAAATTATATCAGTCATTTCAGCTCGTTGCGGTCCTCCTGGGGAGACTTAAAATAGCAGATTTTAATGGAAGTAGTTCACAAAAAATGAAACTGTATTCACAAAATGAATTCAAATGAAATGGTAAAAGATAAATCAAAGGTTAAAAGGGTCTTTCATTCTGTTTGCTCGGGGTGGTGGAGCCTTATTTGGGAGGAGTTATGAAAGGCTGTGAAGTCCATGGTGTCATCGGTGGAAGGTTTACAGAAATGCATGAATGGTTTAAATTAAGAGTAGAGACCGTCACATATTGACTGGACGTGGTGAAAAACAAGACGAGACTTACCTTTATTGTGTTGTACATTTTCTGGCCTTCTGATAGGGACGAGCAGAAAGCGTCGGGCAGAGACAGGGTGACAAAGGCTCTTGGCCGGAATCAAACGGGGAACATTGCCATGTTACAAACTGCAGCTTTCTTTCTTTCTTTCTTTCTTTCAAATGGTTTAAACTTTAAACATAAAGTTCTGTATAAATTGTTAAGAATACTCTGTATTATAAATAAATGAATATAGAAATAAATGATGAAATATGTTCCAGACAGAGCAAGTGTACTCAGATTTAAATGTCCAATAATGCAAAAATGTAACTCGCCCGACTTCTTCTTTTACTCCCCTCAACTACGAATTCCTCCAAAACGTACTGCATGAATTTAAGTCAGAGAGTTTGGAACGATATCGATCTACAAAAGAATAAACAAAGATTTATAGAAATTCCTTGATTTCACAGATGAACCCTGATTTATTCCAGGGTTAAAGTTATTCCTTCCAGGTGCAACTGAAATCACAACAAAATGCCGTTTTTTTGGGGCCAGAAATCTGTCTACAAATATATTTCTGTGAATGTGCACGTTTTTAAGCATGTGATTTGTGGCCACGCAGTAGACGTGCACATGGTGGAGTGGATGAAAAAGAAAATGATGGCAGACTTCTGCCTTCTGTCAGTGAAGGAACAGATCAGACCCCTGGGCAGAAAGGAAGATGAAAATTTACAGGATGAGAGGATAAAATATTTCTACTGGACTGCTTCATTCATTTCACAATACTTAAATTAATATGTAAGAAAGAAGACACACGCACCCATGCAAACACACACACACACACACACACAAGTAAAGATAAATACCATGAGGAGCAGGAGGGATGAGAGAAAGAGGAGAGGAAAAGGAAAAGAGAGGAATTCTCTCATTCATCTGCAAGAAAGAAAGACAAAAAGAAAGAAAGAAAGAAAGAAAGAAAGAAAGAAAAAAGAAAGATGTAAGGAGGCTGAGTGGATGAGTGGAAGAGAAGGAGGGAGTATACTGTAGAGGGAGGAGGGAGGGAGGGAGAAAAAAGAAGGAAAGGGAGGAAGGAGGGAAGGAGGGGGTCAAAGATCACTCTCATTTTTTATCCATTACTGCTCAGGGTCACATTCTGGGTCACGGCTGTATGTGTTTGTGTGTGTGTGTGTGTGTGTGTGTGAGAGAGAGAAAGAGAGAGAGAGTGTGACAAACACAATTCAAGACAACCAGATTAAATCCATTCAAGCAAGCATGTGAAGTGTCTCTCCATCTCTTATATTCTTCTCTCCACTAAAAATAGCTCAAAGACCCTGCTGTGTGTGTGTGTGTGTGTGTGTGTGTGTGTGTGTGATAGAGAGAGAGAGAGAGTGTGTTTGTGTGTCTGCGTAAGGAAGGAGATACAAAAACAAGAAAGACAGGAGGAAGAGGGAGAGAGAGACAGGAAGAGGAACAGTAAAACAAAATGGATACAAGATGGAGAAAGAGGAGGGGAGCTAGAAAGACAGAGGAGGAGAGGAAGAGGAGGAGAAGCTGGACTGAAGGGGAAGAGGAAAAGAGAAAGAGGAGAAGAAGAAGTGGGGAGAGAAGTAAGACGGCGGGAGGAGGCGTTTGTATTTGACCGTGGGTTGACCTCCTCCCCGTCACCCTCTCACCTCTCCTTCACCTCCCTCCCTCCATCCTTCATCCTGGACAGAGGAGGCCCTGCACACACACTCACGCACGCACACACACACACACACACACACACACACACACACACACACACACACCGCGACTTGTCCTGGCAGTGACCTCTGCTCTGCTCAGCAGGAATGTTGAAGGAGAGGATGAGTGAACGACTGGGCTACACACACAAACACAAAGGAGACATACCATACACAGAGACGCACAAAGACACACACACACACACACACACACACGCATTTGGCGGAATCAGTTGTGAGACACAGAATCTTAAAATAGAAGAAGACTAGAAGAAGAGAAGCTCACATATTCCTGTCATCACCCTCTGTGTGTGTGAGAGGTTATAGATGAGGAGTATGGAAAGCCAGAAGTGTTATATTCACTTGCTAAAGGAAGTGAAGCACACACACACACACACACACACACACACACACACACACACACACACACACAGAGGATGATATATGGGGAGTAATCCACAGTGAGACCTGTGTATACACACACATACAATCAAAGGCATGAGACAGACACACACACATGTCGGGGTGTTTATGTGGTGCAGATGTTGGACAGGAAACGAGCTGTGTTCAGGGACACAAATGCATCTGACACATGAAACACACACACAGCACAGTAGAGCTCAGTGGTGTCTTATTTAAGTCTGCTACAGTGGTAATCAATAGACACCTATATGTACACACACCAGGCTGCGCACAGATAAGAGTCATGAGGGAGTCAGGGGTCAAAAATCAACCTCGGGCCACTCTGCCAGTCTGCAGTCACACACAGGGCAAAGGCCAGCACGAGGTCACATACTGTCAGGGAGCAGAGTTGCCGAGACGTGTCGGAGCATTGCACAGATCTGTGATCATGAGAATACTCAAAGATTTCCTCGTCAGTCAACAGTAAACAATACAGAGCTTTATTTAAATTAGCTGAGATCGACCTCACAAAAAATTTCGTCCTCATACTAATAATTCATGCAGAAAAGAAGCGACAGTTTTATTGATATGATATGGATATACAGCAATGCCATGGAAAAACAGGGCCGTCACATCTGTCACATCTGGAGAATATGTATGAATCCACGGGAGCTGCTCTGGTGTTCATTCAGCCTCTCGTCCAGGGCCCTGCCATCTGACTGATATCAGAATTGTTGAACTTGTGTCTGACAATTTTTGTACCTTTTTCCAACTGGCAATCTGTAGGCTGCTCTTTGTGAAGTGTGCAGAAAGTACGCAGGATTTTTAAACTTCCCCCACCAGCTCTCTTTATTCATTCCAACACAACTATGGCTGTCACTTTGCATGGGAATAACCGAGTGCAACACCACGAAGGCCTTCAAAGAGAGATTGTGTAAAAGTCTGCACTGTTATAACCCATTTATAAGACAAGATATATAGATACAGAATTTTTTTTACTTTAAATATAGACATGATCCAGGCAGGGGGAGGCTTTGACGGCGGGACTCAAAACACTTCAGACGAGATTAGACAACATGTTATATGTCCCTGTTCATTTCAAGCATAATGACCTTTACAGGTGCTGGGGATATATATCCTATATACGGTTTGAAAAAGTTACATAAAGCCTTCTGTGACTCCAGAGGGAGCTGTTTGAAGGCTAAGAAATTGCCTCAAGTGACATCACTTGAGGCAATGTACGTTGTGTTGTGTTGGGGGAAGTGCAGGTAGAAGTGAGACCAGACCTCTGTAGAAAGCTCCTCTTCTCTGCTTGAGGCTACACTAGCTGCTACTAGCATCACCAACTGAACTGACAGCCATTGAATTGCATTGTGGGTAATGTAGATGCCAGGTTTTGACAAGGAGGAAGAATACAAAAAAAACAAACAACAACAATAAAAAGAATAATGCCCTGGATTTTTTAAAACTGTCAGCCATGATTCTGATGTTACAGGAGTACATGTTTACAGTCCACATGGTCATGTAAGTGTGTAAAGCCCGTATTGGCTTGAAGGAGCTACATTGTTTTTATTAAGGAGTCTGCTGTGGTGCTTCTAATGCTCCCTCTTTAGCTAGCAGTGCCCAGGTCCAGGATTCTCATCTCATCTGTAAAATACTGTCTCCAAGGTCAACAATGAACTCTCAAACTGCCAAACTTATTCAACACATTTGCTCCATCACAGGTGATATTTGGTGGGATTGTAGCGCTCCAGTCAGTCTGCAGAATCTGTCCACCTGTTATCTTTGCCTGGATCCACAGCCGCACCACAGCAAGCGGCTTCAGCTGTGTCAGCAGAGATTTACACGTTATTAGCAGACAGACTCTATGATGACTGCTTGGAATGAGAATCAAACCACATATTACTGTTTCCATGCTGATATTGTCCCGTCTATTCATCATTTTTATCTTCTTTTTCTCCTCTTCTCCTAATCTTTTTTACTCAGAATGACGCGTCATTCTATTCCACTTTTTTCATCTCCTCTCCTCTCATCCCCCTCTTCTAATGTACTCCTGGTTTCTTTTTCTATCTCCCCTGAAGTCAATTTATCACTGTGTTTTCTCACTCCTCCTCCTCTCTTTTATCCCCTACTCATCTCTCACCCTCCTCTTCCTCTTCCACTTAATTTTTTTGGTGTGAGGATTATCTGTGTTTTTCTGTTCTCCATCTGCTCTCTCCGCCTTTTCTCTCCTTACAGTCCTCCTCTCCTCCTTTTTTCTTTTCCCATTCCTCTTCTTCTCCTGTCCTCCCTGTTCTCATTCCTCCTTTATCCACTCTTGTCTTTCCTCTTCCTTTTATCTTTTCCAATCTCCTCTTCCTCATTGTTTTCCCCTTTATGTCACACGTGTGTGTGTGTGGCGCCAGGTCACCACTCAACACAGAGTCCTATTGGCTACTCACTCTGTATCCTGCCACAAAACCAAACAATGATTGGTTGCTCAGAAACATATTTTTCCATGACACCAGCTCTGCCTCAGCTCTTGGTGATTTACAGAGTTTCATGGTGGACAGATAGCTTTAGTGGTTGCAGATGTAGCTGCTGTTAACTAGTTAGCTCAGTTAGCTGTGCAGCTAGCTGACTCTGCCCAGGCTTGACTGGGAGCTTTTGGCACAAGGTGGAGTGTTGGTGTCTTAACTGCTAGCTCATAAGTTCTGGACTTTTGGACCAGTGGGGGAATGTGTTGATGGAGGAGAAAAGAGAGAGTGGCCGAGCAACAGACCAGACAAGAGCAAATTTTTGGACTGGCTTTTTGCCGCTGCCCAGAGCTTCACAAAATAAAATGCTGCAAGACAGAATCAGAGCTGGCCTACTTATTGTACTTAAAAATATTATTTGGCTTGATTTGCTTGATGCAAAGTTGTCAACAATTTTTTTTTCAGTATAAATTATGTAATTGTAACAAATGCACGTCTGCAGCTGTCCGTAGTTGCAACCGTGGTGCAAAAGTATAGAAAATATGGGGGCACCAAATCCCCCCAAAATGCCAAATCTTGTAAAATGTTGCTTTACACTTTCAGACCCATGTGTGAATTATTTGTATCCGTATGAACAGTTAATAAATATTTTAAAACACAGTTAGATTTGTTCTTGTGTAATCATGTAATATAAATCATCCATTACTGTTACAGCTGCATTATGCTGTCTTATCAATGATTCATTGTGTTTATTCATCCGACAGGTATGGATGCTCCATAAGATGAGTCATAGTTAGTTATTCATAATCACAAAAAATGCCAATACATCTGTTCACTACTACATTATAGTGAGTTTATTGAGTTATTTACTGAGTAGGTTGAGAAAGTTAAAGGGAAGATGAAAACATTCATCTGCTTTTATTTAACCAGTAAAATTGAATCTATGTATGTATTTGAACATGGTGTTCGGGTTAAATCTGACACAAGTCATTTTTGATTGGATTTGATTGATTATTTACTTATTTAATGTTTAGCTATTGCATAGTTGCATGATTATAATAAAACATTTGTCCATGTGAGTACAAGTGCATATGTATGCATATAAGCCTGTGTCTTATCTGTATATGTGTGCATATGCACAGCAAACTCTTACTTTCTCTGGACTGTATGGCTTTTTTTTTTTTTTTTTTTTAATTTTGTAATTTTATATTGTGAGAAGGGCAGACAAATTGAGCTATAGCTACAGCCTATAATCTATAATCTGTTCATTCATTTCATTTTCAGTTCATTCAATTTATTATTGATTTAATCAAGTAACATTGTTGGTACTGGTTATCTTAATCACTATCAGATCTTCCTGGCTTAGTGTAATACATAAATAAATCTGTAGAGATAGTTTTTCTCTTTAGTTATTTTTATTTGAACCTGATGTAGGATCTGCTGAAACACACACCCAGACGTCTGCCTCGCTGCAATATCATAGCCCAAAAGAGTGCTTTAACATTAATGTGTGAGCTGCACACTGTTAATCACAAAAAAAATCACAAAAAGAAACAAAAGGATTGTAAATGAATGAGTATAATAATGTTACATTATAACATCAGAGGGACAACTGCAGACATATAACGTTAAATTTTATATTCATTCATTTTATCAATATGAAAGGAAAATGAGTGAAGGTTTGTGTGTGTGTGTGTGTGTGTGTGTGTGCGCGTGTGAAAGTGTGTGTGAACGTGTGTGTTTATACAAAGTCTTAAACCTTTTTAAATAAATCATTACACTTGTTATGAAAAACAGCATTCGTGTGTCTGTGTGTGTGCATGAACTTATATTGCTGTATGTGTGTGTGTGTAAGTGTGTGTGTTACCATGGCTACCTCTGCGCCATATATTTCCCTACCAAAGCAGCAGGGAGCCTCAGACTGCCATCCATCTCTCTCTGCAGTCGCTCAGTGTGTGTGCGTGTGTGCGTGCATGTGTGTGTATGTGCGAGTGCGCCTGACCTCCTGATGAACCAGCCTCCAATTGCTACGCCATCATCCCTCTGAAGCGCACACACACACACACACACACACACACACACACACACACAGACACGTGTGGGTGTGTACGTGCTATAAAACATACAGTATGCATGAACATGACGACACACACGCAGCAGTGTGAAGGTGATGTGTGTTTAATGGGATCCAGTTCTTTTTAATCTGCTGCCTGCTGCACAGATGGAAGAAACAGAGTGTGTGTGTGTGTGCCACAACAAAAGAGAGAAAGAAAGAAAGAAAGAAAGAAAGAAAGAAAGAAATTTGGGGAATTTCAGGGGAAGGCTAAATGAGGGCAGCTCAGAACAAAATGAAAACAGAGAGAAAGAGAAGAGGAATAAATGATAAAGAATATATGTCAGTACCAGCCGTTTATTGCCCGCAGGCAGCGAGCTGAACTTTTCAACTCTCTTTTCCTCTCTCACTTTCTCTTTGCTTGGCCCTGTTCAAATGTGGAATGTATCTGGAGCCAGCTGAGACAGAAGGAGATGGCCTCGGTGCCTATACATCACCCACAGGTTTCTGGAGCCTGGAGTTCGGCTTTCCTGCCCACCACCACTGTTCCATCTTTATCAGTCAGTTGAGTCATAAGATTCAAATATACAACCCAGTATCGTATCCCTGATGGTTTTTTCCAATTTCCATGATTTACACCCAATGCCAAAACAGAAAGCAGTGTGCTTTATATTTACTGAGGTGGACTGGAATCAGCTCACCTGGCTCTGTCCAAACCTAACGACATCTTGGAGTCTCTGCTACTTGCTTGACAATCTCCTGGTAAAGACAAGACAGCAGGAAGTTACTGCATCTTGCCAAAAAATATCTGGCAAATAATCCCCCATAAAACCACTATGTATTCTTCAGTTTTTGTACGGTTTAAAGAAATGAGATAGAACATGTTAATAAGCCAGCGTCAGAGGTGCTGGCGGGCTTCACAGGGCTGCAGACTAACTTTTTCCATGAGTAGCACTAGTGCTCCCTACTGAACATTGTAGGAGCACCGGCGAAAAATGTAGCTGTATTACTGATAAATGCTTTGGTAACAAATAGACAATATCCAGAAATAACATTGAGAAAGATAGAACTCTCACGTGGATGAGAGAGAGGGAGCGTGCTGTATGAAGTGTAGAAGTGATATATAAACATGTCTAATCCCAGTGCTGCAGTGCTGTGGTTTATCAGTTCAGTGTATGGACTGCACTGCACTCTGGATTCTCTACTAACAGTGACAAACAGAGTGACAGCTGACCCATATGAACAGGTCCAGCACACGTTAAATGCACATTAGTTGGTCCACATTATTTATCTCTCATGTATGAAATGGCTGTATCGTCACTGCACTGCATTTTTATAAACAGTGATAATCTGGTCGTGGGTCAACCTCTCTTGCCTGCATCGAGGTGGTGTCTCACTCCTTCCTCTCCCTGGGGGAGAGGGGGGCTGATCGGGTCTCACAGGTAGCCCCTCCAAGGCTGAAAAATGAAGCCAGCATGGACTGGCAAAAACTGCATTTCCTCCAATGGCCACTTGAGGCAAAAGTGAATCAATCCTGGTACACCCCCATGTCAAAATGCTCAAACTGTACAAAGGATGAATTCTTATTTAATTCCCTCCTTTAAATTATATTAATGCTCAGAGTTATACATAATTATGGCCAACCTCAGCTCCACCCAAGTTTCACCTCTTGGGAGTTTGAGTTTGGTGGACTCAGGCGCTGCCAAGGTGGTGATGACTGTCACTGATCTTCACAATGGCTCCTCAGAAACCTATGGTTGACATCATCAGAACACGTCCATGTGTTATATAATCTGTAGTTGTGCAGCAACAACAACTGTGCCTGTAGCCTATTGAGGAGCGTGAATCAGATGACTGAATGTTTTGTTTTCTTTTGAGATTTTCTTTTATTTTGCTGCTGTGGCAGCCTGAAATGGCAAAACGTTACAATTAGAAACAATGACCCTGTCACCTTATTTGTTGTGTAATTATGCTCTACCATGTTCCACGGGCGTAACCGTAACCTGAAGTATTTATTTATGCTTTATTTTCAACAATATGTACGTAAATGGCAGGTTTATATCCAATAGAAATTCTTCCTGTTTGTGATCCCACAGATTCTCGCGTCACTTTTTCCCAGCATTTGGGAAGCAACACACAGGAACTTCTTGTGTCTTCAGGAGCTGCAGTGTTTATTCATGGGAAAACTGTAAAGACTGCATAGTGTAAAGAAGGCTTGGTTATGTCGACGTGACACTGACGAGACATTTGTGATCTGGACATGAGGTTAGACGCCACAACTACTTGGTAAGGTTGAGGAAAAGGTAAGTACTGTATGTACCTAACAATAAACGTAATAAGCAGCTTGCACGCAACAACCTCTCGGGCGATTTTTTTGGGAGGATGACCTGCAATATTGTATCACCTCAGACTTGTGGTACATCACTCAAACTTCTCCTTCCACTGCACAACTAAACTGCTAAATACCGATGAAAAATACTTGAGGATAAAACTTGTTGAATGTCTAAATATCAAACTTAAACCTATCTGCATCATGTTTTTAGCTTAGATCCTCTTTATTTACATTTTGGCATGTGTGCATCATCGAAAGCTCTGCTGCTTTGGCTACTTGCGGCTCCTCTTCACATTGTACAGACAACAGTAACTGGATTACTGTGAATAAAAGTCTGAATCTGGTGATTATGAGCCAATTTGATGAAATAGTAACAGTTCCTCCCTCACAAATAACTGACAAACCATAAATGACAAATATATGATTGACTGCATGGAAATTTGCAATCCACTAACAGGTGGTTAAATCTGTCAATCAGGGAGGAGAGGCGGGGTATTCTGTGACTTATAATTCCAATAAAGAATCCATAAAATTAAATTGATCTTTGAATTAGCAGACACAGCGAGGTAATGGTGATTAGTGTGTTCAGCATGGCAGAGCTGATTAGAGCAACAGCTGCTGCGTGTGTGTGTGTGTGTGTGTGTACATGTTTGTGTGTGTGTGTGTGTGTGTGTCAGTGGTTGGATTGATGGTTTCTGGTCTTAGACTTCAATTTCCTTCTCATCCTGACGTGTCAGAGGCTGTAAATCAGTAACACACATACAACCACGCACACACACACACATATACACAAACACACACGGACAGACACACCATCTGTGCATAGGGCTTTATATTTTACAGCCTCCCCTGTGTGAGTGTGTGTGTTTCGTTTCACTGTAATTATTATCCTATTCTACTTTACAGCATCCTATATGGTAATATTATGGCTGTATAATATCATACAAGTTTCATGTAACTTCATCACTGAATTTGTTTAATATTTTTACTGTCTTATATTTCATGGAGACGAATAAACAACCCCACACTGTGTTTCATGTTATTTTTATAACTGAGTTTGGTTTAGTGTTTTATAATATTTGTGTTGCTCATATTTTACTGCTTGTGTTTTTGTATTCTGTGCTGCACCACACCACGCACATGCACGCGCGCACACACACACACGCAATAATATAATTACATATGCCATAAAAATAAAAGTATGTTTGGCATCTAAATTATTGAAAGGATCTCAAGAGAGCATATAAATATCAACTTTCCTCGTCTCTCTGGTTCATTGTATTTATTTCTTTCATTTTCTCTTTGCCCTATATCCTCTGTTCAAGTGTGTGAACGCACGCATGCACACACATTATTTCAAAGTATGTCTGGCATCAAAATTATTGAAAAGACAGAGAGGAACATGTTAAATATTACGACTGTTTATATTCATGGTCTGCATCTTTGTCATTTTATTTCCTCACACACACACACACACACACACACACACACACAATCAGTGTGTTACAGTATATTGATGGAGTTTGTTCAAGAGTTTGCTCCTTCCAATATTTACACATCCCTATCCATCAGTGTGTGTGTGTGTGGCTCTGTGTGTGTGTGAAGCCATCGTCCATTAAATCCAATTAGCTCCCCTGTCCTGTCATTCCAACGCAGTGTGCACTGGATAGTAATAACTGTGTGTGTGTATTTGTGTGTGTGTGTGTTGGGTGTCAGCGGGACGATCCCTGCTGCCATTTTAAAGGACTAATTGATGTTTATGGTGGTAATAGTGTTGTGTAATGGTTACAGCCCCCACAGTTGGTACCAAAGCAGCAATGATATCCTGAAAGTTACAGGTGAAGTTTAGCAGTGATGAAGAGGTGGAAGCTGAGGTTTGTCTTCAGGCTGAATCTGAGCTTTTAGTACAAAGCGAAGTACTCAGTATACACATTTCTCTGGCTGTGTTGGCCTCTATTTTGGTCCATTCCAAAGGCTAAAGTACATCCACTGGTTTTATGCTGTGCCTCTCATAGTTTTTCCACTTTGCTCATCCACTGAAACACTACAGTAACTGTCACCAACATATATGGTTTAAGTTAGAGCAACACACAAGCGTACTTAAGGGAAAGTATGATTACGGTTTTATTGTTGTAGCTTGGGCCATCAGTTCTATGGTTATGACAAATGCTGTACTCACCAAGTTAACTGCTGACATCTGAGAATGTGGTGACGTTGCCAAAGATAGGTCCCATTAGGCAAGAAAAACACAAGCTGTCAAACAATCAGACAGGATGGAAACAAACCTTCAAGTTAATAAAACTTATTTGCAGAAGTCAACAAAGTCAAACAGTCCAATCACTACTTAAACTTTCCATCGTAAATACAAAGGCAAATTCCAGTTTCCTCAGTCGAGTGTTGATCATGTTAAAAATGAATAATCGATTAATCGTTAACACAAATTACTCAACATCTGCCGCTCCCATGACCCTCTGATCATAAAACTACGGCAAGTCAAGCACTACAGGAGCTGCTTTCACTGTATCTGACCTCCATCTTCACCAGCAGAGAAACAAGCAGTCATGGAGCTACATCAGCTTCAGTTTGATGTCACATCTTAGCAGCCTGCTTTTTGAGCCCCAGCACGTGACAGATGTGTTTTAGAGAGCAGAAATTCGCTCTGCTGTTAGTTTTGAGTTGGCTACATGACAAAGATTCACTCTGCATCCGGCAGCATCCTCTTTCTTAGTTTCCGCCAGAGGACAGTGAGCTCACCTCAACTCTTGCAGTGAACCACAGGGGTTTCACTTAGGGACCGTCAATAAATCACTGTTTGAATGACAAAAAATAAAAAATAATTCAATACTGAGCTGACTTTCCTATATTAATGAAAATTATGGTTAAAAAATGCAATAAATTACAATTCTAAAATTACACAAACCAAAAAAAAAAAAAGTATAATTCAGAAAGTTATTGATTAAGTACTATTAATGGTATCAATTAACATTATCGACTATTTAGCCATTGGGAATAATCCTATACATAAATTTGATGTACAACAGAATACGTAAACTACATACCTAATTGTACAATACTGAGTATACTTATGTATCACACAAATGTGATATAAATATAAATCACCATATATGCTCATATACCTCATCAGCCTGCATTCAATGGATATTAAAACTTGTTTTAAAAGTCTTAATCAATAAAATTCTGAAGTAAACACATTGCTTTCCAGAGCTGATGATGAAAGTAGCTTACACGTGAGCCATCTCACCTCCTTCTCATCTCTGTTCAGAGTTGCACGTGTGCATTAGCACAAACCTTTTCTAATAATATCAATCACAAATAAATTATTCTTTTGTTAAGAATATGTTTCCATATTTTTCTAGAAGCTGAAAAAGCTGCTTGTTAAAAAGGCGTTAATGCTTTTAGATTTGTCTCTTAAAATGAAATCAAAACTGCATGTTAAACTTATAGCCTTGATGTCCTGGCATGTGGCCTTTGTGCCCTCAACCAAAACCGCCAAACTGCAGGCGGGTTTGGGAGCGATTGTCCCTTGCTCCTAAACTTCCTTTTTTTTGCTCTCCCTGTCTTTCTTTCTCTGAACAAGGTTAATAAAAATGACATCATCATCATCATTACTGATGCCGTTATCAAAGGCCTCTGGCTGTCTGTGACTGACTGACTCACTGAAATAGTAGCTGAGTGACGACGTTATAGCATTGGTCGGTCAGCCACGTGCTGGAGTTTCACCATTGGTCATTTCCCTTCAAAGTGCAAACTGTTGGAATGCTGTATATTTACAGTATGATACATATGACTGCAGCGTGACGAGGCACTGAGCGTCTATTCTGCACTGAACGCTGCACATTTACCATTTTTTCTGATCGGCACGAGTTGAAAAATGTAAACACTGGTAAAACACTGCTCGTAAACTTTTTCCCCAGCTGTCCAATCACGGTGGAGGAGGGGCGGGACAAATACCACAAAGACCAACCGTCGCATCCAAATGATGAACAATGACAAGAGTGAAGGAGAAATGAATACTGCTGGTCTCTGAGTATCCACGTCTGTACCAGATGACATCCTGTGAGTAAGTCATCCGATTCTGGTGAGTCATAGAAAAACGATGCATCCTGCAGGTAACAACCAATGAAAGACCGGGGGGAGTATTACTGGTGCAACTGCAGAAAATTTCAGATGTACTTTTAATATTCAGGAATTCATATTCTAGACACTACTGCTGATCACACACAGTGCAGCCATATGCCAGGTTTTGACCAAGTCTTATTTTGTTTGAGTTGGATGGATCAAACTCCGTTGACTTCACAAACTTGTTGTAAATGGCTCGTTTCAGCACTGTAAATGAAAAAATTGATGCTTCCAAACTGAACCTGAAACAATTAGAAAATGTTTCAAGTACACTGCTATCAACATGTCATCAGAGCAGCACTGTCTTTTTAAATGTACAGTGCCAAAAGGAAAAGTCTCAGTACAAGAGGTGAATGTCACACGTTCTCTTAAGAAGTGCTGCTTAAGAAGATTTGTGTTCCTACATGTTCTTGTACAGGCCCTTTGTTTTTTCAGACACCAAAAGTTGATTCAAATAAACTGCAGCAACAACTCCGCAGCGACAGACGTCTGCTGACAGAGAGCAACAATACCTATCTTATTACTATAAGTTATTGATTACAGTTGCTGATCACATTGTTTTCTTTTGGATTCATTACTTGTTATCAATGAGAAAACAACTGGAGAAGGAGAGAGAAAGTGTGTGTGGTCTCTGCCTCTGCCAGCTCTCACCCTGCAGTTTGTCCATCATTACCACGCTCCAACTAGACCACACACACACACGGTAACAAGCTTCAGCATGTCTACGAGGATCTGCAGAAATAATAAGTAGTAGTAGTAAAGTGTGTGAGAGAGAGGAAATGTGTGTGTGGATATCCATTTGTGTAACCTCTCTCTGACTCCACCATGACCCCTTCTTCGCCAACAGGGCCAGCCGGACAGAGGTTGACCAGAGGTCAGCAGACTGATCTCTCTCTCTCTCTCTCTTCCTCTCTTTTCTCTGGTTTTGTTCACTCTACATCCCTTTTATTTTGTCTGTCTCTCGCCTCTCTACATATCTCTCTCACACACATATGCACTGACCCAGTCAAGAGGTCAAAGTTCACCTTGACATCACTATGAGCTTGCTCTCACTCTTCCTCTTAACTGAACAAGCTTCTGTTGAGGATTATAGGCAGTTAGGTATGCAGGATACAATAGAAAATAGTAGAACAGTGTAGAATAGAAAAGAATAGAATAGACTGTTGATGTGGTTCTGCTGCTTGTGTGTCACTTTGTGTCTTACCATTACATTCAAGTCACAGAATTTAGCATCTGATTGTTCTAAAAATAAATACATCTTTGAAAAACCCAGATGGTCATTTAACTCTTTTTGCTGTTCTGGATGTATTTCTGATTATTATATTAGGACTCTTTTAAACATCTGGATGTCTGCTGCACAGTAACAATGATTTTTAACCCGTTTCTCATGTTGTGCCTCTTTTTCCGAATCAAAACAGACAGTAGCTAGAAGTGACATTTCTCCTTACTTATTTTGCGCAATGTTATACCTGTATGTACTGTTGTTCCTTCTCAACACGTTAGAATTTCATACTAATTATGAAAAAAGTGTCAGACATATGTCATTTTACAGGATTAGAAAATGCAGGCGTCTGTAGCCAACAATGCAATTTGCACAACACGACTGTATCCTAAAACCAACCAAGTAGTTCTGTTGCCTAAACCTAACCAAACTGTGACTGAAAACTGAAAATAGTAAGTCATCTAAGTCTTAAAAAAAAAGGAAAACAGTCAGTGTTGACTTTTGGTTTCACACTTGACTCAAATCCTGGTCTCTAAAGTGAAGGTTCTATGTTTGATCCAATCATCCATCACATCGCTCTCTATACTGTGTCCCTTTGTGACCCAAACATCTGCTGTATGACTCATCTCACCCAGGTGAAAATAGACACTCCTATTTTTATATTCATTTTTATTAAATGTTATTTTAAGAACATCAAAAACAACAATGTACCAAAATTTATGCAGATGATGGTTTTGGCCATCGCTGCTGGTAGATGTGAAATGTATGCTGGGACAGCATAGGTCCATATACAAGTCATTCCCCAATGTATTCTTGATTAAAATGTGCAGAGTAATAACATTTCTGGGCATATTGATCCTGATTTGCTGACAGTACTGATTAACATTTTCCGTTAGACATGGGACGCCCCAAACACTGACATACATATCCACAAAGCACAGGACTGACACGAGGCCAGTCTACAGTTGTAGTTCAAGTTAAATTGTGTGGCAGACTTTCACACAAGTTGCATTTAATTTGACTGCATTTAAGTTCTTTACAGTGAGATAAAACATTACAACTGAAGACCCAAATATATATGATCAGCAACAAGAATGTATGTGTGCTTTTTAAAAAGGCTATTTAGTTGCTTTAGTTGTTTTAGTTTAGTTTTATGCTTCTGCACTTGAGGCTTTCTGAGTCTGGCCTCAGCAGCTTTGATGCCATCGCCCCAACACACCAAAACAAAGAACAGAGATCTTGCTGCATGTGACTCATAGAAGATCTGCAGGAGCCTGTTGCACACAGTGAAGGATCTGAGTCTCCACAGGAAGAACAGTCCGCTCTGTCCTTTTTTTTGAAGAGTCAGGGTTGTGAGTCCAGTCCAGTTTTATTGATTTATACCCCAAGGTATTTGAGTATACCCTCTCCATGTCTTCTCCCTTAATGATAACCAGAACAGGGGGCCTCCTGTTGCTCTGCTGGTCCATCACCAGCTCTTTGGTTCTGCTGACATTGAGCTTCGGGTGACTGCACCATGTAAGGAAGCTTGCATGCTCAGAATATGACATTTTTGGTTCAACAGGAAGTCAATGGCATAAACACAAGCAGCAGCAGGAGAGCCACTGATATTAATTAATACCTATGTTAAATTGCGTCATTTACGTTATGCTCTCTCAACAACACATTCTCCTACCTGAACTGAATTCACAAATGACTCCTAAAAGCACACATATCACAGTGGGAGAGTACCAGTAACAGGCTGATATGACGAAGGTAGATCTTTGTTGTCCCAGACCTTTGTCCTCACATCATTAACGCTGTGGAACAGTCACAGTTTACTTAGGATTAGGCAACAAAACAACTTGGTCAGGTTGAGGAAAGATCATGGTATGTTACTGTTCCGTGCATGAAAAAGGTCAACGTTAACTTTGGGTTTCATACGACCTGGGACACCAACAGTGGTCTCCTGGATGAAAGTCCACGCCACCTTCCTCCTTATGGACACTTTCTTGCTCATTATACTGTCACTTGACTTTCTCTTTGGCTCCTGTCATGATTTCTTTGGCCACTAGAGATCATCACCCAACAATAAACATAAATATGGGTCATACCAACCTGTTTGCACAGTCAACCTATATGGCCGTTTTTCTGGTGAGGACTGTTAGTGATAGGCAACAGCAGAAACCTTACATATCCATCCTACAACAATATCACATGGTAATCGTGTCTTTGTGTGTTTACAGTACATTAAAATTTTCCAGGTCTTTTTGGCTAAACTGTTATGCACCATTAAAGTCACTTGCCATGCCAACACACACACTTCTGATATTAGCAATCACTCGCCATGTTAACATGCTGTTGATATTCAAAGCCCTTATTTTGCATGTCAGGGTCCATCAGTTGACCCATGAATACAGCCCTATTCAAAGCAAGAGACAAACGTACATTCTCCTGGCATCACACTGCCAACTAAATACAAACTGTAAATGCAAACTGCTGTTAGTGTTGAGGTCTACTGGCTCACACAGAGGAAACAATACGCTAAAACTTGAGATGGGAGACGATGACAGCAGGATAAAACCATGATAAACCATCTGTGTGTTTTTAATATCTGATTAATACTAAAGCTTTGGGTTTCTTAACCAGCTCAAACAGAGTCTGACACACTCTTAGTGAATTATGGTTCACTATCACACCTTCTAGTTCTTTGATGACAGGACACAGGCTTTGATTCAGTGTGAAATATCTCCCCAGTTATTGGATACATTTCCAATTTGGTGGTGTAGACATTCGTAGTCTTCAGTAGCTGAATTCTAATGACCTTGGTGAACTTGACTTTTCATCTAGCGCCACAATGAGGTTGACATTTTTCATTTGGAGTGAAATGTCTCAACAACTATTGGATGGATAGTCACAAATTTTGGTGCAGACATTAATGTTCTACAGAGGATTAATTCGAGTGTTTTAGTAATCCCTTGACTTTTCATTGAGTGCCACCAGGTTAATAGGTCAAACTTTTCACTTACCCAATGAAATACTGTATCACCTTTCCTCAGTGGATGGGCGCAAACTTTGGTACAACCATTCATGGTTCGTAGATGATGTGTCCTACTGACTTTGGTGATCTGACCTTTCCTTTGAGGGCCATTTGTCCAATACTGCAGTAATACTGATGTACTGTTGTCGAGCACTGCTGTACACGAGTCCAGCCTCAATGAGCTGCTAGCATGGCGGTAGATTCTCAAGGCATCTGTATACTCCAACACAAGTGCTTGTCAAATAGTCGAGTATTGTCTGAAACCCATACCTGCACCTGACAACTTTCTGACATTCACACCCACTTCAGTCAGTGGCTGGCCAGCTGTCTGGAGGTGAGACAGTCAGCGGGGTTTGAGGATTTGAACCCCTCCCTCAAGTCATCTTTTTTCATTCTTTCTATTACTTTTCATGTGAACAACTGCATGCAGAACAATGAATGCCTTCCATGTGAGTCTGGAAATGTGTGCTGGTATCTCCATATGTAAGAAATCATCACGTCCCACCCCTCTCTACAATGGCTGGTTTTTCTCTTGAGTCTGGCCCTACAGAGTTGCTATGAACATGATCATTGCCTGTTACAGTTTAACAGCCAATGATCATAATTATTATTACATGAAGTAACTCGTTGAAGATTTTGGCCACTTGCGGCACCAGAAGCATTTTTTTTTCAATTCACATTTGAGCTTCAAGACATCAAGACAGATAAGAGTGTGCCAATAATATTTTCTATTATCTGTCAAAAAAAACAAAAGAAAACAACAATTCTTACAACACATGGTCAATCATGTGGCTTTGGCCCTTTGCAGTTGCTGCAATGGATCCGCTGGGTGGTCACCAGAAGAGACCGGCCGTGTGGAAAATGTATGAATGTGGATAAGTGTTCTGTTTAGTCAACCTCCTTTGGATAGACAGAAGTATTAAAAAATAAATGCTTTGTACCCTTTCTTCACCAGTAACACAGATCACACATATGTTGCCGCCTCACGTTCCCACAGTTTGTCATTGAGTATGTTGTGCAGACTGAGCCTGTTTTTGTGAGAGTGTGGCCAGCAGCTGCACAAGAAGGCAAAGACAACTTGTCTCCATTCAAATAAGTGTTTCTTCAGTATTTCAAAGCTTGTTGCCTCTTTGGACTGAAGAGTCAAATCAGCAGGCAGCACGTTTGCATCTGGCACCTATTGTCCAGTTTGCATGGCACTCAGTAAACAGTCAGAGTGTTCTGCACCAAGTGAGATTGAGTGTGTTTGTGTGTGTGTGTGTGTGTGTGTGTGTGAGTGTGTGTGTGTTGTGTGTGTGTGTGAGTGTGCGTGTGTGTGTCACCATGTGTCACTCACTATATAAATCTATTTACACATTCACATTCTGGGTACTCGCCGTATTTGGACAAAATGCAGGTCCCCATAAAGTAAATCATTACATTTTAGGCTGAAGGCTTGGGGTTTGGGCTGGTGTAAGGGTTGGGCAAGTAGTGGTTATGGACATGGTCGGGGTAAGTATCTCGAAAATGAATGTAAGTCTATGTAATGTTGATGTTCTCACTCTGTTTAGGTTCACTGCAGACCAAGACATTCTTCACATACACACATAAACATGCTCATATGAAGGCACACAAACATATCAATACTGTTTCAATAGTGTTTCACACAAGGTCACCATTGTCTGAAATGTGAAAGGTGAATGACTGTGTTATGATTCACTTAAAGCAAGTACATGAAATGATGTGAGGGGCCTTTATCCATCAAAATTAGCATTTTGACATCACTGCTTAACTCCGAAACTCATACTGATCATCTGTGCAGGACATATCAGGACACATGTTTACTATAAAGCACTTGACTGCAGCTCACTAAGGTGTTTTTTGTAATCAGTAAGGCCCCATTTGCAGGTCTCTTCAAGGCTGTCATATCCTGATGTAATGCAGATGAGCTGCAGATAAATTTGCGAGTCCACCAGTTCTCTTGCACGCTCATGTAAGGTATGTTGTTTTTCTTTTTATTAGCTGAATGTGTCCAAATCAGTGTGAGAGAAGATGATGTTGCATGTAGTACATTTGGTGAAACAGTCCTCAGATCACAGATTTGATTGCAGTCTGCCTTGATTTTTCGCAGGCTACATGCAAATCAAGATCTGTGGTGCACCTGAAGTTCAGGATGCACTTGAAGTTGAAACACCAGAAAATCTCATTTGGAACTAATCAGTCATCAGATAAACTACAGCAGCTCCCTGTGCCTTCCATATGATCATTTGTATTGAAAATGCCGGTGTCTGGTTTGTTTCAAAAGCTTCTTGGATGCATTTACACTGGCCTGCTTCCCTCTTTCTCTCATCTGGTCTGTCATTTTAGATATCAAACTTCTTTCTTTCCATTCTCTTTCTTATCACAACAAGAGATCAGAGGAGAAGTGAAACATAATGGGTTTCTTGTCATCCAAACAAGGTTTTCATGGTATGCAAGATGGAGGAAGAGAAGGAGGAGAAACAGAGAGAAAGGACAGGAAGGAGAGGAGGAGGAGAAGGAGAAGATGAAGACCGAGGAGATGGAGGAGGAATGAAGCGAATGCACGGTACACGGTCAGGTCAAATGCTGCGTTTTCGGGTGAAACTAAGTTCACATTACCATACAGCTCAGTGTGTGTGTGTGTGTGTGTGTGTGTGTGTGTGTGTGTGTGTGTGGGTATGTGTCTCGTCTCCACTGGGGCGGGTGACACCAAATTTGTAACCAAGCGACGCCAACAGATGGAGCTCCTATTGTGGCAGCACACACACACACACACACACACACACACACACGAGCGCACTCACAAATGCATGCTTGGGACTCATTATGAGAATAAAGTACGCATACACCAAGACTGGCAGCCTCCTGGGGTTGAAGTGTGTAAACACACACACTCACACACACACATCAAAAACAATCTCAGCCAAGGCCTCTGGAAGCATGCTCTCTTTCTTCTGTATACTGTATGCACAAATACACACACACACACACACACACGCACATTGATTGTTTCCCATCAGTTAACTACCTGATTACAGAGTTACCAAGTGTGTGTGTGTGTGTGTGTGTGTGTGTGTGTGTGTGTGAACAGAAATTGAACCCTTGAACTGTGTTTAACCCTCTCTCTCTCTCTCAGTTGTTCTGTCCATCCTTCATCTGGCCTTTATTGTTGCTTTCCTCTTTCCTCTCTCTCTCTTCCTGTTTCTGACACCTTCATTTGTTTTCCTCTGTCTCCTTTCCTTGCTTTCTCTCTCTCTCTCTCTCTCTCTCTCTCTCTCTCTCTCTCTCTCTCTCTCAGCTGGACGTAAACTGGTTTCAGGTGCTTTGAGATCACAGTTACATTTAGTGGGTACACTGCTGTGTGCACGCAAGGTTATTCCAAAATAGAGGTCATTAAAACACACACACACACACACACACACACACACACACACACACTTGAATAAACTGAATGTGAAATGTTAAACTGATGGAAAGCTTTTTCCTGGAAGAATAGTATTTAATTATTGTTCCATACATGTTATTTATTTGCTGATTATTTAAATTCCCATCTAACACAACATGGTGTTAGCATATTTGATCACCATGAATATATCAAGGAACTAAAGTCCGTGTATTAAAATATAAGAGCTATGACCTCCATTAAAGTAATGCCAGCTGTACCAGCATTACATCAATTGAATTAAAGGTAATAGAAAAACAATGACAATGAAATATGAAAACACTAATAAATAGGTTTTGTGCTGATGGGAATAAATCAAAGCAAATATGTGTTGCATGTTTGTGCAATAGAGATAATTCAAATGAGAACTAAACAAATAGCTGCTCTGAAATTACATAAGACAACAATAACAACATACGAAATAAGAAACAAAAATGGTGTTGTGAAGTCATACATGTAAATCCTAAGAAATAAAACATGGATATCGCTGCAATAAGACAATAATAAGAATAAGAGTAATAACTTCAAGTATTTTAAATTATATAGCAATTGCATTATGATCACACAGAGTGGAAGACATAAGTGACCGTGACAAGTGAAGGTTTAAAGCAACAAAAAGAAATAATCATAATCAAAAAAATTAATTTTCACTAAAAGAACTGAATTTAACATTTTCAGTTGAATTTTTATCATAATTTCACTCTGTCTGAATCATTCATCATTTTCATTGTGCTTTTATTACAGCTGCAGATTCTAACTGATCCCAAACTACTGGCAGACAACGGAATTAATAATAAATAATAATAAAAAAAATAATAATAACAGTGATTCTTATGGAATACAGTCTTTAACACAAAAATGCATGTTAACTGTATGAAGATTTATGTGCATAAAAAAATGAATCAGCAGGACATTTAATTGAATTATAAAAAACAGGCCTTTATCTGAAACAATCCTGTATATTATAGAGGGTAAATGTGTAAGTCATTTGAATGAATATTGAATCAAGAATAATAAGAAAAATTAATCTGATGTTGCCTTTTAAACAGTTATATTGTGTAAGCTGTATTTCTTTTTACCATCGTCATTATTTAAGTCATTGTATTGTGACGTGCTTGTATTATGTAAAAATATGTTATTATTTGTACAATACTGTTGTCAATTCATACTATTATTACTATTATTTGTAATCATTTTATTTATTTATTTATGGATTTACTGTTATTGATACTATCACAGTCATAATTTTCTCTAAATTCTATTTTTATTTGTGTCATATTTCATATCTTTTCTTGTATGTTTTCATTTGATCCATTTCATTTTACACATCCATTAAAATGCTGTATACACTGACCTGTGCGCTGTCTGTACGCCGTGTTTGCTAGAATACGTTTAATATGTTCACTCACAACTGCTTTTTTCTTTTGGCTTTAAGTCTGAAGCTGAAATAAAAAAACTCGCCATCTTGTCCTCGGCTCCGAGTATTTTGTGTATAATTCCAACGTCACATCGTAAAAGCTTGTGATCCTACATGTGATCAGTATGTGTGTGTATGTGTGCATGCAGGGCAATTTGAGAGGTAAGCTGCAAGGGATTGTTTCTTAAGTACATACAAACACACACACACACACACACACACACACACACACACACACACAGTGAACATGCTGTGAACCCCTGAACTGAACTTGAACCAGCAACCGGGTCATCAAGAGTGCAGCAGGGGTCTGCGTGCCCATGTATGTGTGTGTCAGCCACACACACACACACACACACACAATCTGTTACTTCACATTGTGCGAGTGTGCATTGTTGTGTGTGTCTGTTCATGTAACACTCATTACTAAAACACACCTGTCCATGAAAATTCTTTGCCACATTATTTTGGAAGGACCTTAAATTGCGGATTAACCTTTTTTCAAGGCTAATTTTGGTGTTACTCAGAACTCAATATATTTTTTTATTTTTTCCAGTGCAGAGAAATATTTGCAATAGCATGTAGATCATTGTAGTGAGAGAAAATGTACAGGATAAATAGAGTAAATGAACAGTGAAAAGAATACTTGCAATAGTGACACTCTCCAGACGTCAGTATTTCTAAAACGTGAGGAGGTCTGGAGTCCAGTAAAAGAACAGAAACACCATTCAGCAGGATACTACTTAATGCAACGTTATGTCTAACTACATTCTCTGTTAAACTAAGACCAAACATCATCAAAATAAACTGCTAAAAAAAAAAAAAAAATCACATCCAGTGCTCCCTTTAGAGTACATGCTTTTAAACTGATTGCTGTGCAGACCTGCATTAGACTGCACATGATGTTGTCACTGTTCAGTGAAAACTACATATCTCTAGATTTGGTGATCTTGAATTTTTCCATAAAACTGAAAGAGAAAGTGTTCCTTCATGAGTTGCGACTGTTCTCCCGAATCAGCTGAAAACTTGGCTTGTTTTTCCTAGCTCATGGAAAGCTGAGCTTTCGGAGTTACATGTTTTTCACAGGACAGTGACGTGTGTTGCTGTTATTTTGTCTGCTTCCTTTTCAGATTCTGGATTTACTCTCCTCATGGTGCTTTAATGCCACATCGAATTAACTGCTCTAATAATCTGTTTATAGATCAGAGAAAGAGAATGGATTTCCATTCCGTTATTTTTTTTTCCATGCTTTCATTTGGTGGACAAACGTTCTTTTCTGTGTTATTTCTTTTACAGACAGTTGTTGTCTGTCTTCCTTCATTCACTCATATTAATAGATTTATCCTCAAAATACACATCAAATGTGTTATTTCCATTTTTTACTGTATTTCTTTGCCAAAACATGTCTTTATTGTATAATGATCAAATTGATAATAATCTATAAGCTTTGTTGTATTCAATTCTATTTCATTCCACTCATTTCCTCTTTTTCTGCTTTTATATTATTCAGCCTCTTTCTCTCATACACACCTGCCTACTCTTTCCAACACACCCATTCAAACACTCTCTCACACACACCGTTCATTTGTCTCTCTGGTCTAAATAGGAAGTGATCCGTCATTGGCTGAGGGGAAGAGACGGTGAACTCCCTCTGAACTCTGACCCCCCTGTGACCTTTGAGAGGAGAGGAAAAGGCACAAGAGGAGGTGAAGGGATGATAGACAAAGAGACTGGAGGAGAAACAGCCAAGAAATGAGAAAAAGGAAAAGAGAGGAGGGAGGATAAAGAACAAGCTGATGATGAGAAGAAAGGGAAAGAAAAGGAGGAGGAGAACAGGGAGAGAACAGTGGTCTGGAGGGGGACAACGGCAAAGGAAACAGGTAATGACAACTCCAGTCATTAACTCACAGACCTTAGTTCTTTGAGGGTGAGCAACACAGCGAATAAGAAAAAAAAAGGGGAGAACAAAGGCGAAGAGGAGGAGGAGGAGGAAGAGAGAGGAAGTGTCGGTCGTGCAGACCAAACACCAGGGGGCAGTATTGGGACGAGCTAGAGGGCACTGATGGAGACGAGAGGGTGGGGGGGCGAGTGGGAGGAGCCTCGAATCCCCCTCCTCCTCTGAAGAATGACGTAAGTCTGAGATTACAAAAAAGCACCAGGCGATCCCATTGGTCAGCTCGTTTGGCGTTCACGTGGCGACAGGTTGGCGAGGGGAGGGGCATCGCATTATGATGTCGTCGAGGCGTGCATGCATTCATACATAGTGATGCCATGGTGACACCTAATCCTGT
This sequence comes from Chaetodon auriga, assembly GCF_051107435.1. Classification (NCBI taxonomy): domain Eukaryota; kingdom Metazoa; phylum Chordata; class Actinopteri; order Chaetodontiformes; family Chaetodontidae; genus Chaetodon; species Chaetodon auriga. The sequence continues at coordinate 20,928,585 of NC_135089.1, forward strand.
CCAACAAACACCGCCCCATTGGTTAATACACACGTACACACACTCCTGCCATGTTTAGGTATATACAGCTATACAAATACACTCAGCTGTAGCAGCACACACAGTCAGAGATATCTGTACACTTTGCATTTGTGTGCTGTGTGTGTATGGATGTGAGTGTGTGTGTGTGTGTGTGGGGGGGGGGGGGGTGAGAGAAAGAGAGAATGGAGATTTTTTCTGTGTCGTAGCCTTCAAACATGGAAGCGATGGCTGCCTCTTCATGAGCACACAGGCACTGTTTCTTTCTGTGTTTGTGTGTGTGACCAGTAGTTGACTCGTTGTACTGGTCTGCCCCCAATTCCCAGCGGATCCAAAGAAACATGAAATACATGTAAATGAGGAACAACTTTGTTTTTTGTCACCATGGCAATGACCTGATCCAAACTGATCACAGTGTAAAAGGTCAAAACTCACTTTCTCCCACTGATCCACCTGACCACACACATGCACACACACACACGCACACACAGCCCTAGTACGTGTGTGTCAGTCTCTGGGACACCTGGCTGGCTCTACTCCTGCCCCCGAGGCGAGGGTGTGGTCACATGACTCATCAGAATGTGATCAAAGGGCTGAGGAAGCTGTGAGCTCACAGGCCAGGTGTGGAGATCACAGGTCAAGGAAGGCCGTACCAACGGCGGCTGGGGAGGAAACGCAGAGAGGATGTGGGCTCGGATCAAAGAGAGCCTGGTCACACGCTCACGGGCTGATCGCACCGCTCACTGAAGACTCCGCCCACAAGATGATAAACGGACGTCCAGATTGGACTCCGGGTCAGAGTGGGTGTGACCTGACTGTGACAGGCAGAAGCTTTTGATGGATATTCATCTCTAATGTCATAAGGAGGTCACAATGGGGTCACGACAGGGTCACAGTGATGTCACCGTGGAGTCACTGCGGGGTCATGGTGAGGTCACAGTCACAGGCTCCCATCATTCCAGCAGTTATTCTGGAATAAAGCGTCCTCATTTACTTCCTTTGGTCAGTAGTTATTGTAGTTCCCAGAATGCCTTTCAAATGAGTGAAGAGTGAGAAAGAACTGGAATCAGACTAAGATGTTTGTCTTCTAGTTGAATGCAAACACACGTCCAGTTCAGGCCCACAGCACGTATGTAGATGGAAATGAATCTGAATTTGGATAAGAACAGATGATGCACTGAATTCAAGCAGAGTCTGAACAGTGTTTTACAGTTTGACTGAGGGTCATCCTCTGCGGTGCAGAACATGGGTTGAATATTGTTCCACAGGTCTTACTTTTACTTCAGCCTTGGATGGTTAGGGACCGTCTCAAAGGTACAAGCAAAATGCCCGACAGAGATTTTCAAACATTTGTCAATAGCGTTCTTTTTTTTTCTATGAACACAATTAAAACCAACTTTATTTTCATCTGGATCTCCTTCCACTGCATGCCTAACCTATTTTAAAAATAATATGTGATGTGGACCAGTGAGCTATTTTGTCAATACTTTTCTCAATGGACACATCAGACCCACTTCGCATTAATTTGGGCCCCCTACCACAGACAGCCTCTATTTAAAAGGTGTAATATGTCCAATGGAATGTAATTCTGACACACAATTTTCTACTTTAGTTCACTGTCAGGCAGCTTTTGTTTAGTGGTTGCAAGATTGAAAACAAATCAGATGACAATGAACCAAATCATTCAATCCGTTCAATCACTGTCCGATCCACGTTACAGCATCACTGTCCTCAGTACCAGCTCTCCTGTCAACACCACAGCTCTGGACAGTAAGAGGAAAGATTGCCTTCACCAGGCTAACTGATACCAGAAATTCAGTGGATGAGAGTTTAACAGTAGAAACCCAGAGAGGCATACAAGATTCATTCATTTCATTTTCCCCTGTCACCATAGCTCTGTGTGCTCACAGTGAACACAGAGAGCTCACTGTGACAATGGAGGCCTTGGTTATGCATTTGGTCAACATGTTCAATAGATAGTCAGAGATGTGTATGTGTGAAATACTGGATTTTGAAGTCCATGTAGAGCCATACATTTGTAAAAATGGAGGCTTGTTTCTTGTGGACATGTGATGTATGTCAAACACACACCATATGCTGGCAGCAGGAATTCCCCCTCTGGATGCGTCTTGGTTTCTAGCAGTGCTGATGTCTGCAGTCATACATACAATAAATGTGTTGATGCTGTATGCTCTTCAGTGTATAAAACATGCCTGGATACCTGACCAAATGTGCATGAAAAGCATCGAAACCACCAGAAATGTTGACAACAGCATCTGTTAGTAATGCCTTGTCTTTATTGCCCATCCGCAGTGAGTGAAGAGGGCACTGTGGTGAGAAGGAGAGGAAGAAAGGAAGAGGTGGAAGTGATGTTTCCCCGCACATTTGATTCTATTCTACTTTGTGATGGCGAGCAGCTGGATTAGCTAACTTTCTCCTCATCGTTCCCTGAGGCTCAGAGGGGTGGGTGGGGTATCACGGAGAGGTCATGGCGAGGTCACTAAGGGGTCGTTGCAGGAGCCTGTAGAGTTCACAGTGAGGTTTCAGCCAATCATACAGTATATCAAAGGAAACATGCACGACATACATACTGTAAACACACACAGGAGTATTTGAATTTATAGTATCAATATGCGGAGTGATTTCCTTTCTGGAGCAGTATTTGCTTTGCTACATGCTACTGCAGCAGTGAGAATGGAGCAGTATTTGGCAAGGCATTAACACCTCCATACTGCCAACACGACATAAGCCTGTCAACACACACATTAACACTGCGTGTGTGTATGTCTCTGTGTGTGTTTTAATCTACATTAACACTATTGAGTGGTGTCAACAGTAAATGGTGGCGTTGTTCATGGCGACAGGCCGGAAAACTGTGGTTATAATGTGTGTTCATACCAGCCGGGTGGTTAGTACTGCAGCACCACCCCTGTGGGACACGGCATGTTTAGAGAGCAAACACACCCAGAGGTCTAAGCTACTGAGGCAGCGGAGAAGCAGAGAGAAGGATGATGGAGGAAGCAAAAAAGTGAGGAAGATAGAGAGTGATCAAGGAGCAATGAGGGGTGAAGGAGGGAGAAAGAAGGAACAGAGCGAGGAAGGGAAGAGGGGACAGAAGAGGAATAAATGTAGTGTAGAAGAGACAGAGAGGGATGGAAGGAGGGGAAGCGATGGCTCCAATATAAAAAGTTAATGGTATGGAGGAAAGGCTGGAGAAAGAGCTGCCAAGTTTCTATGAATGGAGTCCTCTATGCAAGGCTGAAGTATGCTCTGTTTTTACAGGCAGAACAGGAGAGAGGGAAAATTAGAGCAAAAAAAAAAAAAACTGCAGAGTGAGAGAAAGAGAGAGGAGAGGTTGAGGATAGAAAAGTAGATCAACACAAAAAAGAGAGAGAGGAGGACAGCGGAGGAATGTTTTCCATCATGGGGCTTTGCTTACAATCTCCTACTAAATAAAAGATGCAATTTTCGTAATGGCCTTATATATAAACAGATATAACATGGGGATAAATAACATGCCAACACAAAACTTGAACACACTCACATACATAAAAATGGAAATTCACACTTAAACATATCCTTCGATCTTACATACAGATATACACAGCAGCCCAGAGTCCCTCAGGATTGGTCCATTGGATGATTCTATCATTTCTTACATGCATCTGGTGGCAGTGAATATTGTAATAGAAATGCAATCTTTTGCTAAACTTGAGGCCCTTTCACACTGTGCCGATCTGGGATGCTTGAGATGAAAGATGACATTAACGAGTGAAAAATGGTAAAAGCTTTGGTCAGAATTCACTGACCTGTGCAAAATTTTCATAAGTGTCTCTCTGAATAAGGTTTAGAGTTTTTCTGTGAGATTCTTTTTCGATTCATGCAAACGTCATCGCTGATGAAGTCCCCCTGCTCTGCTGCTTTTTCTTTCTGTTTAGATTGTAGCTCTACAATCCACTACACGTTCGCTGCACTCTGATACGTCTCAATTAATATTGTACAGTCTGACACAGATTGCGACTAAGATTTTATTAGACCCATCTGTTATCCGCAGTATGACATACAATAAACTTTCATGACTGTGCTAAAGGTGCCTTTTCCCGTGTATTGTAGTGTAGTGATGGGAATTCTTTTTACTGAGCCAGATCATTTGGCTCTTTCAGCTCAACTCTCAGTGTAGTACCTCTTATGGCTTTTAGAACTCAGCCACATTTTGCTTTGTTTGGACCTATAATTGGCATGTGTGCACATAAATCACTTATTTTTTTTCAATGTAATGCTACTAAACCTTATAATTTCCAGAATAATCATGTGTGGTATAAAAAATGTTATATAGCCTAGTTTAAAAACACCAAACACAATTACACGAGTGTATTGAAGATTTCATTTATATTGAGCGACATTTGCATGTTGTGTCAGTCGACAACATGCAACAGTCTCACTATGCTTTGCTCTTAATGTCATTACGAAAGTGAAATGTTTCTGGTTTATATTATATTATATAACAAATATATTATAGGATCATCCTACTATTCTGTCTTGTATTAATTCACAAAAACATGACAGAAAAAGGAATTCAGCTCTTATCACTCACTAAAAGAACAATGTGTAAGAGTTGGCCACCTGTCAAAGGTTGACACACACACACACACACACACACACACACACACACACACACACACACACACACACAGACACCATTATACACAGTTGGAGCTTGCTGTTGCTTGCTAACTTGCGGCTAATGTACAGGTATTTTGGCTGTTCCGAGCTTAAAAATGTTTGTTTCTATTCAGGTTACTCACCCAAGCAACCTTCACGTTCCTCACATGAGCATTGTTAATAAACACAGATGGAGCATGATCACACATGTGCAAAATTACCATTCACGTCACTTTCATTCGATGAGAGTAAACATTTTTGTTCACCTTGCCTCTATTTTAGTGATGTTTCGTGCTGTCGCTCCACATCCAACCTATTAAAATAATTCAAAATCAACACTTATGTCCTTGATGTGTCTGTTTTCCCTACAGGCAGCCATCAACATGAATGACAAGAGACTAATTAATCACAAGGTTGAGAAGCAGCCTATATTACATGTTCAACAGCACCATTTTTATAAGGATATCCTAAAAAAGGACGAGGTTGGGAAGGAATTCAGTGACCTGTTGGGAGTTACAAAGTAAGCAAAGTGTCCTTCAACTACATTTAAACAAGGCTGACAAAAGGTAACCTAGCTTAGCAAATGTTAGCTTACTCATTTGTAGAAGGAGAAATCACAAGAGGCGCCAAAAAAATTCATCCTCTCCTCAATCGTAATATATTTTCACAAGTTCGCTCGCTTCATTTATGCTAGGAAGTGGTGTTAGACTGAATAAATGAATAGCTTGTGAAATTAACACTAGTTTGTTTGTGCAAACGTGATTATAATTAATATCCATCCATGCTGTTAATCAAGTGCAATAACCCATTTTGACTTTTTGAACAACATTGTGTTCCCTTCGACATCCGTTAGACGTTTAAAATATCAACAATGTAGCAGGTGAAGATTTTCTCCATGACACCTGCTGGACTCTAATAAAAGCACACACTGAATGACATTTATTTTGCTCATATATTAGACTTTTACTCTAAGATTTCCACAAGAATTTAATTGAAACGGCTAATGTGTGAGCTGACGAGCAAGAGAAAAGGACAGAGAAAGGAGGGGAAGAGGAGAGCAGGTGACAGGTCAGGTTGAAAAGGAGTGGGAGAACGAAGCAAAGGAGGAGTAGGTAAACTCATGGTCCCATTCATCTGTCAATCACACACACACACACATACACACACTCCTTCATGGTTTAGTTAACAGCACCCCACCCAATTCCAAAGCTGTGAGTCATGAACACACAACAAGGTCCACCTTGGGATAACCAGGCCACTTTCTGCAAAAGAGTTCAACTGTGGCCAGTAAAACTTGTGAAACCGTGACGGCAGCCTCTCAGACTGAAGCATGACATGGAAATGAGCGGATAAGTGCGATAAACAAATGCAGCCCCAAAACAAACCTGCAGCAGACGGCAGGTGACTGTAAAAACACACCGTATGTATGTATGTATGTGTGCAACTACACACTGTGTACACATGCACATTCACAGATGTACACACACATACACACGTACACATCTCAGCTGCCCATCCCACCTTTGGCTTCTGACTTTTGATTGGCTTCCTGGAAGAAATGTGACCAATCAGGTGGGAGCTGATGAGAACAGGCTGTAGTGTATTGTCCAGAAGTTCCACTGGTTGAACTGAGGGGGGCAGTGCAGTGTGATAGATGGTGGTGTGTGTGTGTGTGTGTGTGTGTGTGCGTGCATGTGGGAACTAGACATAACTCTTCCATAGCCACTGGTGGGATTTTTGGAGGAATCGATCAATCTCATTTTTCTGTCTCAAGAGTGAGAGAGAACAGATCAAGATACAATTTATGGGACTCACACACACACACACACACACACACACACATACACACACATCCAGACACTAGGGGCAGTGTGGTCCAGAGTTATCAGTGATCTCAACCTGTGGATGAGGACCCCTGTGGCAGTTGTAAGATGATACATGGAACAGGAAAGAATCATATTTCTGCTAAGTATTATCATGTCAGTGTCTTTTTTTGTATTGTCCTTGTGAAATACTGTCTAGTTTGCAGCCTGTGGGCCTGAACTTCTAATCAAATGTAATAACTTTACAAGTGAAAATCAGTCTTTATTTGATTGATATGCAGCTTGCCGAGGGGGGTTAAGGCATCACATCATTTTAAGCTTTCATGAAAAAAAGCAGAAGGAAGTATGCTATGGATTTATATTTAGCATTAGTCTAACTGGCACACACTGAAAGACAGCAGACAAATCCATCTCACTCATGTGGACTGTACTAGAAACAACACAAAACCAATGCAGTTCTGATGTTTTCTGCTTTCTGCCAGCTGTGTCTCCATCAAAGAGAAACACTGGAAATTTAGTGGTTCTGCCAAATTAGGAGTATCTGATGCAACTATAGAAGACTGATCTTGATGCTTTTTCTATTTGAATAAACAATTAATAATCCAGTATAAAGGAAATGTTGCTTCAGGTCTCCTTGCTCACATAATGTAGTCGTTGAACAGTTAGCAGTCTTCAGTCTTCTTCTTAGTAGCTGACTTGCATATTCTGGTTTCCAGCATATGTGAGACGGCATGACTGACGGCTGGCTCAGATCTGTGATCGCATTTTAGGCCTTCTGCAGTTTGCATTGCCAATTCAGAGTGTCTGGGTTGATGATGTATTTTTATGGCACCATCAGGTGATCATTTGTTGGTTTTGTTGGGAAGCTCAGTTTTGGGTGAATATAGAAACAGGGAACACATTTCAATAGACATTACAATAGACAATAGCTAAATTCAAAATTTAGACATATTTCCAAGAAAATCTGTTGATGGAATAAATGTTAATTAGAAATAGTAAAATAACCTAATTAACGCTTGCATTTAAACCATTCCTAATTACACCTCCAGCGGTGACATTAGGACCCATTTGGAGTTGTATGTATGTTGTATGATGACATAGCAAATGGAAGTATTCGCTTTGCTTTAACTCTGTTTTGGCCTCCATAACTCCTGAGAAAAAATCTGTTCTGTAGCTGCTAAATGCTTCACTATGTTCACCACCAGCTAGTCACCGATGTTGTCTGCCGGCTGTATGGTGCTGAGAAGGTAGTGTACAGTGTTCAGAGCCTTTTCACTGAAAACAGCTGCCTGTTGCTGCGGCTGGTGATGATGAGACTGGTGAGACTGAACAAAGACAGTTAAACTGTAGGCCAGAAAAAAGCAAAAACAATGAGCAATAACAGCATGAGCTTAAACACTCTTTACAGTTTAAGAAAAACTGCAGAGGGAAGTAATAATTTTGTGTGCGTTCATCCAGTGAGTGACCCCTATCACATAAAACATAGTTATTTCATTAGTTCTACACCTAAAAGTATTTATTTGTGCAGCTTAAATGGATCTGGGTATTTTATAAACCTGAAACTTTTCAAATGTACGTCACTTTGGATAAAAGCGTTTGCCAAAGACTAATTGTAGTTGTAATTGAACCTGGATCAGAACACAGCATGTAGTGGAACTCCAGTATGGCCACCAAAGGAGCTTGACATCATTGAAAGACTCTCTGCGTAGCTGGTAATGTATGCCAAGAAGATGACATGACTTCACATGAATGACAGGTCAGACTGTGTGAGCATGCGATATTGCAGTAACACCCAGGCTACAATACAGTCACCAGCCATTCTTCTCTCCAATTGGCTGTTCTCAGTGTTTGTCTTTTCCTGGCTATAGCGTTGCTGAGGGAGCATCATTTTACACCTGGTCGACAACAATCTGACATTGTAAGCTGCCGATGAAAACACACTCACGCACGCACACGCACACGCACACGCACACGCACACACACACACACAGACACACACAGGTCTGTTAGTCTTAGTTAAACACTCTAACGTGGAATCATGTCTCCCTCTCGCTCTTACACAAACACACACAAATGGTTGGAGGCAAATATTACTTCATCCTAAGTATTTTCAAATCAGGTGATGACAGAAAGAAACAGAGAGAGAAAGACACACGCAGCCGTTGTGGTTTCGGGTTGAGCTGTGGTGTGTGTGTGAGGTTAACGAGCTCTTACAGCCTCGTTATCACACTGATGATGGACACAGAGAGAGAATAAAAGTTAGAGAATGAAAGACAGAAAATGGGTGTGATCATTTGCTTTTCTTTTCAAGAGGCAGTTAAATAAACCTTCCTGTTTTGTTTGTGTGTGTGTGTGTGTGTGTGTGTGTGTGTGTGTGTGTGAGAGAGAGAGAGAGAGAGAAGATATTTTCTCCCTGTCAGTCTTCACCTGCACACCCACAGTCTTTCTAGTTATTGTATGCCTACACTATGTGTGTGTGCATGCGTGCATGGGCACACATGTATTTGGAAGGTTGCATGCTTTGCTGGTTTCAGGGTTTTCTCTGATCTATGGAAGCTTGTTAATGACAAAATATGCGCACACAAATTCAAGTATTCTTCAGCCAAGAGAAAACATCTTTGGTCACATGGTTGGATCATGAGTGTGAAAAAGTAAGGTCGCCAGTGTTGCAATACCCAATGTTATGATCAGTGGCTTTTTATGTACAGCACCAATATTTTTAAAATTCATGCTATCTACAATATCTGTGCATAAAAACTATGGTACACGTTAAGGACGAACCGTAAATAAACAATTGTTATTTAAGATTAGAGATTAGATTAACTAAAAAAACTTGGCGAAGGTTCAGGAAAGATCACTGTTATGATCAGTAAAAAGGTGTAAATTGACTGTTATCAGATGCAAACTCCAATCTCCTGCACTGTTGTCCTACATCCACCTGCACACCGACCCCCCCACATTTCATTTAGCCTGGCTATTTCTTGCATTGGCACTGAACAGTGGGATAACATTTGATTGTCCAAAATGGATGTAATTCCTATTTCCATACTGGGCTGGAAAAACACAACAGCCATGGCTGGGACACACATGTCATGTTGTTAGACACTGACAGGAATATTATTATTTTTACAGTCAAAGCCACATCACAAGTCCTCCCCACTCAACTCAATGTCTCTTCCACTTTCTATAACAGTTTTGATCTTTGTTGCTTGTTCTATGATCATGAACCCTTTATTGAATCCCTTTCACATGTTTTGAATAGGTGCTATGTAAATAATGGACTTAACATAGCAAAGCACGACAGAACTGTTGACTCAATACTTAGGGCCGAAAGGTGAGAACTTTCCTTTTTTGTGAGAGCGAACAAACATTCCTTTGTTTGGCCTGCAAGGTTCATACTGTACAACGCTGAATGTAATGTGTTCTTAGATGTAACTGATAATACTTTTAGATGCTTTTACTGCTGCCAAGAAACCTATGTAAACATAGTCTTCTTGTAAAAGAAATCTGTTGACACTGGTACAGATACGTACATAGATGGACAATGGAACCATTCATTAAGCAGTCTTATTCCTTACCCTGCAATCCCATGAACACTGGAGCTCCTGATTAGAAAAACAGTTTTTTCCAGAGCAGAAAAATCTCTTCTTGACTTACTGTGCTAATCAGCTGCACTTTATATTTCAGAAACATTATGTCTCTGCCAGTAACGTTAGCTAATGTTGTGTGTCCCTTGGAGGAAAATGTATCAGATTTATGGACTAAATTCATTCACAATCCCACTAAAAACTAGTGGAGAGGTAGCAACAAACCAAATGGGACACAAAAAGAAGCAGGCCGGCAGGTTATATATTATACCATTATCAAGTACTATAGAATATACACGGTGCCACATTGACTTTACTTCCAACATGTTCTCACTCCCAACTCGTCACATATGGACACTTGGTTCCCGGCCAAATGCTTCAAACTATGAGGCTCTGAGTACCACATCCGGTTAACAACATCCAGCTAGACTAATAGTTGCAGTTTAGTTAGGTTTCAGGGATGTTTGGGGTACCCAGTGCCGCAGAAAGTAATGCCAAGGGGTCCTGATCAAGTGTCCATATGTAAGGAGTTGGGAGTGAGAGCGGGTTGTTTCTTTCAGCTGGCAGGTCTTTGTGTCAATCACTAAATCAAAAGGAATGAGGGGAAGATTAATGTCAGCTGCTATCTACATCTTCCACAAGATGTTTGCTTGAGGAACAGTTTGTCATTGCTGTTAGTTAATGCTTTAGCTGCTCGTCTCAGAACTCACACAGTGAAGAGTGTTTTAGCCAAGAGCTGAATGAATCCAGCCGCTGAATGATCAAGCTGTCCTGCTTTGGAGAGCACAGGTAGCTGCAGTAATGGAACAACAGAGAGTGAGTGGCTCAGTTCAAACAGCCAGAGTTTGAAATGACAGCTGGATTTACTGAGGAGAGTCCGTCTGTTGTGTTCCTGCAGAGTGACACTGTGTGTGTGTGAATTCAGGTACACGTATGAGCAGATAAATAACAAATGTAGCCATGGTAACTGTACACAATAAAGATTTTTACTCTTTGTTGACTAAAACTAAATAAAAACCAAGTACTACAATTTCGTTAAAGGCAATATCTTTTTTCAGCAAAAGAATACTGAAACACAATCAGGTGCCAGAATTAATCAGGTACAAAGGTGCAACAGTACATGCTTTGACTGATGAGGTGAGAACAGCAGATATCGTGCTGAAAACTACTTTTCAGCTGCTTGTCTCTTCATAATAGTTCTGTGTTCACCTACCTTTGGTCAGCATTGTTGTCCTTGTCTATAGCTATATGTCTATTTCTGTCTTCCTGAAAATTGTGCTTTGGAACTGTAGGCTGGCATCAATGAAAAAACAGAATCAAATTCCTCACCAATAACTGATTCTCATTCTGATTCTGTAGTAGAAGTAACGATCAGTATCAGTCAGTAGGAATACTATACTGGGAATAGCATGTGACATACAGCTTTTCACTGATGCACACATCAGTGCAGTTCTATATGACTGTATGCTGTTACCATAATCAGCCAGTGGGGGGCAGTGCAGGGTTTAAGGTTTTTTAGATTGTGTGTGTGTGTGTGTGTGTGTGTGTGTGTGTGTGTGTGCGTGCATGCATGCTTGTGGTATTTTGCTATCTCAGACATCTCTTTGCCTCCTAGTGAGTAAATTGTATCCAAACAACTTTGCTGCTGACACAGACGCACACTCGGCTACATCTTGTTCAAATACTGCCGTCACTATGCTTACTACTACTGATCCAAGTACAGCTAAAATTAGCAAAACTGGTTACATTTATTCCTCCTCTTACTGCAATAACACAGCAGTAATATGCAATATGTAGTGTGATAATGCTTGTGTGGTGTACTTTATGGAGGGAAATGAAGGTTAGCTCAGTCTGACTAACCCCCTAATTGAAAACTGATGGCAGGGGCTACCAGTGACTGGTGCACACACACACACACACACACACACACACACACACGCACACACACACACACACAAACCAAAAACATAGAGCTGGGGATAGTGAGCAGTGTGTCTTTGGCAAGACTCCAAAGAGGTACTGACAGATCTGCTCAGCAAAACCTCCCCTGTTCACAGGCCTGCACACACACACACACACACACGCGCACACACACATACATACATACACACACACACACACACACACACACACACACACACACACACCAACACTCCTCCTCCCTCTCTTCACACTCTGGTTGACCCTGACATCAGCCCTGCACTCTCTCCATCACTGTGTTGCCATGACAACGGGCCCCAGGGTATGGCTGTGCAGTAAAGTTGTGTGAAGCGTTGGAGAATGTGGTCAATAATGCTGAGTTCTTTCTTTCTCTCTTTTTTTCTGTCTTTCTTTTATACTAATTTCTTCTTCTCATCTAACAGGCTACAGGCAATTTGACCTGTTTGATAAAAGTATGTGAAAACACAATATTAGTTATGGTTGCGTAGATTAAATGTCATATAAACATTAATGTGATTTTTACACCACTCATGGCATAACTAAATCCATGATCATGTTTTGGTAGCTTGACATACAGTAAAACATAGAACATCACTCAGATCACATGAAACATCAAGAACTAAATCAGTTCTGCAGCAGTGAGTGTGTAACCAGAATACCAGTTTAGGGTCATGGAGTGTGTGTGTGTTTGTGTGTGTGTGTGACACAGGGAAAAGGAGATAGCCTCTTGACTTTTCTGAGTGCTGTCACTGTAGGAGGTTGAACGCCTCACATACCCACACACAGCACCGTGGTCCTTGTCCCACCCCCCTCCTGCAGTACACTATCAAGAACACTAGGGGGCAATATGTACTGTGTCTGAATTGGAGGCTGGACTTACACGCCAGTAATGTTATTGTTATTAATATTTATCTTGTTGTGATTAGGTGAAATTGGGTGTGGGCTGTTCATAGACTAGTTGGCAGCCTCTGTGCCAGCCTGCTGCAAAATTTGAAATAGTTTTTTGGTAGAAGTGAGTTATCTATAAGAAAACATGAAAAACGTTTAGTGCTGGCTCATAACTCATAACTTCATTTTTTTCAACCTATGAAGATCAAACAGCTATAAAAGAAGTATTACAAATTAAGGAAATCAACTTGAGGTCAAGCAGCAAAAGCATGTCTACCAGCAAAAAAACAAAAATAAAAAGAAAGAAAGACAGAAAGACAAAAGAAAAACTCAGGATTGTAAAGGGGCACAAAAAGCACAACAGAAGTAAAAATAGAAAACACTTAACATTCAGATTGGGGAAAGAATCTACAAAATACAAATCTGTAATTGCATAAATAATAATGCTTCAATTCAATATTAAAGGTCAATGAAGAAAGTGAAATTATTAGTCTTTAAAGTCACTGTGTGAAAAAAAATTGGTATTTTGACAAAGACATGAATAGAAAAAAACAATGGACAAAAAGTCCAATAATGCACTCCAGTCAGGATCACCTACATGAATCTCAACATGCATTTAAATGATAAAACTTGTATCGCAAATATGTTTGTTACCATGACCCTCTGACACAGAAGATCCTATAGGATGATCAGTCATTTGTGTATTATTTATACTGAAATGGTCTGAGGTCAAATTCTACATTGTGCCCCTCTCCTCAACAATGAAGAATTCACACCCCCATCACACACGTCCTGGCATCAGTGTTCAACTATGTACCTTTAATTCTTTTTCTCTTAAAGCAGCTTTTCTACAATGGCAAGCGATTAAGTAGCTGAACAGAATGAAATGATTCCAGGGATTTGATTTATTTATTTATTTATTTTGTTCAGAGGTGAGATGCCTAATATAAGTGCATTAGTAAGTGCCATCATGGTGAGTACAACAATTAGATCTATAATTGCCATAATGGTAACAGACATGAACTCAATCTGTGCAGCCAAAGTGGAGTTTACTAACGTCTCTTAGAGACTAGTGTAATGAGAATAAGTAAGTATGTGTAAGGATCAGAAAAAAGTTCCTAAAAACAGGAGGGTTTTCACACGAGTTGTGCATAAAACATTAAATAATTGAAAGCTGCTCTCAGGTCAGCTTCACTAAGCTTTCATTATGCTGCATTATGGGTGGGCTGTGTACTGATTCCATCACCGTCAGTGGTATCATGTTCTTCTACGACATGGATTTAGTAAAACAGTCATCACTGTGACAAATGTTGTAGCATATGAATAATGTGCTTTACTGTTGCAGCGACACCAAGCAGGTAGAGGCCTCTGCACGTACTAATAGAACAGGAGTTACACCCAGTAACTCATATTTTCGTCATTATGACGCAGATTCCAGTACCACTAACATGTGATGGTAACATTACAAGCAAAGCACACTGATTTCTCTGTTGCTGGCTGACTTGGTGGAAACCCCCACAAAAACTGGAAAACTCAGAGGCTATATATAAATGCGTACTAATCATTTTACTATAGACTGCATTGAGGATTCACTTCAGCTGAAACTCAAAGATGGGCCGATAAGTTATGCCTTTTTCTGTTGCTTTACTGTTTATTTTGCTGGTTAGCCTGTTGAAGTTGGTGTTAGCACGTTCTGAGGCTAATGTGTCTAGTAAAATCTATTGTATCTCACATGCTGGAGCAATGCCGTGTATTTAATATTGAGGGACAGTCAAGAGAAGCTGTGTGAATATTAAGCCTCATTTGAAGCCAATTAAATAACCGAGTCATAGGTTGGATGTAAGAAACTGTTCTTCATGTTGCTTTTTATGTTGTCTCAGATAGGCAGAGCTAACAGATAAGTCCCCTCTGCTGCATGCTGTAGCAGTATGTGTTTGTTGCTGTTGAATGTTAATGTACAATAGGCATAGACATGTCATGTATGATAGACATGCTCCATGGTACACTTACTGTTGTATATTGTAATATACTTGAGGTTTTCTGCCAAATAAATGCTGTTGAGATGTCTAATCCTACCAGTTGTCTAAAGAATGAATCACATTACATTTACTAATGAACCTACATTATAGGGCTGGTTACTCCTTCCAAAACACATACAGGCCTATACCTCATTTTTATGCCTATTTGCACCCAGTAAACACATCCATTTTTTTTTAACATACGTTCCCCTACATTGAAAATAGAGTGAAAAAGGTAGAATCATGTTTTGAGTGGAGTATCCCGTTATAATTACATGTTGGAGAGACTGAAAAATTTAAATCTTTTCATTGGAAGAAACAAATGGTATCGTTGAATATAATCCTGGGTTTTGCACGACCATCCATTATTGATGTTCTTGATGGTCTTTCTCCTCTTCTTTTGTTAGATATACTATGACCAGTCAGTCAATAAATGGTAGTCACAAGTAAATCTCAAGTGTATCCTGAGTCAAGTCTTAAGTCTACATGACTAGAGTATTGGAGGGAAGTCAAACATTGAACTTGCTGTTGCTATAATGAAAACCCCCTTTTTGTAGCTGCGTAGACATGTTTAATACACCAGTTTTTGTGGCAAGAAGGTTTTACTCATGCGTGCATTTACTTTGGTTTCACATGGGACATCTCCTGGGTAGAGGTCCTGTGCTTAACCCATCCAACAAACCCAACCTCCTCCATAGGTGGATTTTTCTCACTCTTTATTCTACATCATGTGACATGTTGAGACCAAGGACAGGCTGTCTATGTATGTATGTGATGAGTCGGGAGTGAAAATGGTTTACACAATAAGATATGTAATGATTTGGTTACAGCTCTTGATTATAATTTGCAGGGTATTAATCGAGTAACATTTGATGACATCTTACAGAGTCCTGAGAAAATGAAGACATGAGCCATGAAACTGAGACTTTCTTTTAATCATGTCATGGTCTGTAACCGAGTATTTTTCTGTGCTCTATCAGTGAATTGGATGAACCCTGAACTGACAGGTTATTGGCTGCAGATTTGTCACATTGGGGGTTTTCCACCCCAAATAGGCTGCTCTCTATTGAATTTGGGTGGCTTATGATGAAAGGTGTAACAGAAAATTCTGGACCCTGTACAGGCATGTGGGCATTCTCTGTGGCCCCATCCCCCAAAACCACAGCTAGTATCTCAGTACACCCTCCTCACGTTAAGACCCTGTACTCAGGTCTTCATGTAAGAAGGGCATCATACACCTCTTTCTGAAATAAATGTATTCTCATTGCATTTGATACCATCTGTAGGAAAGAAAGAAAGAAAGTGGAAAATATACAAACATCTATCTACCTATCTATCTATCTATCTATCTATCTATCTATCTATCTATCTATCTATCTATCTCCTTGCCATTTGCCTCTCTCTGCCTGGTTGCCATGGTTAGAGTGTCGGCCAGGGTCAGGACCTGACGGGATCCGACTGTAAATGAGGGGTGGGGGGCCTTGATGAGAATGGGTGATGGGTTCCTGGTTGCTGTGGTAACAGTGGATTCTGTGCCATCCCTCCCCGCTCTCTGTCTCTGCCTTCCTTTAAACCAGAATCTCCTCTTTAGTCCCTCCACCCTCTCAGTCTTTAAAGAAGGAATGAAGGAAGACGTCTCTGTCTAATATTTAGATTCTGTTAGTTGAGTCAATATGATCAATCTCACCAGCTGATTGATTTGATGTTCATAGTCCACGTGGTAGCAGTTTATGTACTGTGTGTCCTCCTCAACACTCGAACACACAGGGAGGAAACACTGGCTGATTGATGGACTGATTGACTGATGGATGAAGATGCAGATGATCAGGTGGGTCCATGACAGCGGAGGAGGTCAGCACTGCTGCTCTGTGCCTGTGTGTACTACGTAGAGGCACGCTAACACACAGCTCCTATTAGTTTGGTCAGTCGGACTTCCCAAGCTCTAGTCCACATCTTGACATTGTGTTTCAATGATGAGGAATTACAGTAGGGTAGGTCGCTGATTTAATATTGCACTTTCAAATAAAACAAAATAAAACAACTTTACAAAGCACTGATTCAGCATTGATTCTCAATTCCATGAACAGAAAAGAGGGCACTATTCACAGGCTTTTCAGGCATTAAGAGAGAAGAATGGTAAATGGACTGTGTTTGGACACACACATTCATACGGCAGCTAAGCCACCTGCTCATTACGAGCGTTATCCACTCACACACCGACGGCACAGCATCGGGGCAGTTTTGGGTTTCAGTATCTTGCCCAAGGATACTTCGGTCGTGGACTGCCAAGACCAGGGATCGACCCACCGTCCTTCTGATAGGTGGGCGACCGCTCTACCTCCTGAAGTATGCTACCTTTTAGTTTTTGAAATGAGAGAATTATGAACTGAAAATTGAATTCACAGATGATCACCATCACTGGATAAATGTTTCATGTCTTTGTCAAGTAAAAACAGAAGTTGGTCTTATGTCTCTGGGTAATGGCATATGATATCTACTGACAAAATGCTTGACTGAAAATGAGCTAAAAGCATCATGGTGCACTGTGCCCTTGCCTACCCTGAAACAGCAAATGCATTTGGCAGGATACAAGTTGCTTTATCAACCTAATGGGAAAACATTTCATTAATGTATCTGGCAAGTTGCACAGCACTGAACACATCTTTTACTCTGACAATGTATTTAATTTGTTTTCCTACAATATCCAGCGATCAAAGCAGGGTTCATCTTTTTTGTGGTTGTGTTTTACACACAACCAGCAACACTAAGTTAAAGCTATGGAGCGATGGTGGCCTTGGTTCTGAAGAAGTCAGAGACTTGAAGTATGAGATGTGTTTATTCAATTAAAATTTAATCAAAACCACAGTATTTCCATGATTTTAACCAAACTGTTTTTGCTGCCTAAAGCCAACCACACACATCACTCAGGATGCAAACCTCAGTCTCTGGTGTTGAAATTCTGCACATTGTGAGCCCTCCATCCACCCTATCCATGTCTCTACGATTTAAGAATGGTATCAGTGACCATTGCCCTCCATTCCTTGGAAACTACACTGTCATAATCCTGCATGCTAGTTTTTTCTTTTTTTTTCTTTTCTTTTTTTGTGGTTAAGTCTTTAGCAATGTAAACAGGTATTGTCTAAACTTAATTTCTCATACAGTGGGTTACATTTCTGTCCACATAACAGCTTAACAGCTTACAATATTTCATTTTTGGAATCTGGGAACCGATTCAGAATTGCAGGAGTGTCAAAAACATTCCACTGCCCCTAAAGCAAACATTTTTTTTCCAGTGGGAACACAATGTACAAACCCTGCTTCGAATGAGTATGAGTATGGGACAGGGGTCACACCAGGGAATCACAAGTGTTACTAAATAACATTAATTATGGCTAATTATTTCCATTTACTATATATCTCAGTAAGTCCTGAGCTGGAACTGACATACTTAAATAGAATGCAGCCATCACTAATATAATAACTGTGTCTGTGCTGATAGGTCAGAGGTCAAAAGATGGCGCACTGCTGAAGTTTGAGAGAGGCTGTGAGATATGGAGTGATGGCTGTTGTTGGAGTAGGAAGGCTGTAGGTTTGAAAGCAGACGTCAGCGTCTCAAGGGGTGTATTGTAAAAAATAACCTTCCTTTTTCCAAACCTGTCAGCTGTGTGTCTGTGAATGACATCAGTTTGAGGCAGTGTCAGCTCATCTCACCATTGATCCAGACTAAAGTAATCATCCACAGCACTATAACACACACACACACACACACACACACACACACACACACACATTAGCATGTAAATTAAGCTCCATTCAAGCACGATCCACCAGCCTTCTTCTTTCATTTGACCACACATCAATCCACAGGTCCACACACACACACACACACACACACACACACACACACACACACACACACACACACACACACACACACAAACCAACATGTGATGGCCTCTCAGGCTGTGTTAATTGCGTGTATGAATGTATTAACATTACATCATCTTTCCCCATTTTCTCTCCCCATCCTGATCCCCTCACTTCTCCTCCCTCCAACTGTAAGAGAGAGCGAAACAAATTGTTTGTATTTTAAAATAAAGCATATGTCCACATGTATGTATTCCTCAGTTACAGAACATAACATTCAAAAAATAATAGTCAGCGTTGAGCAAAGAGTTTCATAATTTTGGAAAGTCTAGTTTCAAGCATTAAGTAACTCAAAACCAATAATAGGATCTCAGCAACGTGTTTTAATGAAAGATAAAAGTATCCCTTTCCTTTGTGACATTCAATGCACAAACAATGCCTATCTCATAACCTGAAAGTGGCCAGTGATGGGTGAAAAAGACCAAACCTGTCTTGATCTGAGGATGTTGGGGTGAATGATACATAAAACACATAAAACATACAACTTTCACCCAGGAGACCAGGGTTTGTGTCCCGTTCAAAACAAAAAGACAACGCTGACTTATTTTAACTTATATACACGTTCAGGTGTTCATGTACATAAATGTAGTGATTTCAACCACACCAAGCTGTTTTGCTACCCTAACACACAAAACCGTGTGTCTGTATGAAATGCTGAGGTGTGCGACAGAAACATCGCTATTTGACGACATGGGAATAAGAGCAGTTTGCAAATACCAGAGAAGAACAGCCTGGGCACCCTTTGGCAGTTTCTTCACCTTATTTAACACCTTTATGGCACACCCAACAGGCCAATGGAAAGCCTAACACATGCCCACAATACCAATAATACAAGAATAAACCATTGATTATTGATTAGGGTCTGTTGAGGCCAACTGGTTGAGCATTCTGGATCTTTGGCTCTATTTAAATGGGGTCTGACTATGCCCCTGGGGCCGGGTCTCTCTTTTTTAAACATGAATTCCTGCACATTGGGTTCAAGTAGGTCTGTTTTGGGTCATGAACCCTCAGTTATCTCATTGTTCTGTGCATGCTACAAACAAATAATAAAAAGTATCCCTTTGTTTAGCAGGATATCTAGAGGAACCACAGCTCCAGGTCCGCAGTACCATAGAGAACCTGGTATGTGCCTGTGACTGCTATTGATGTTCAGCAGTCGAGTTTTAATGGTCCTTAAGGTTATTAATTCTTCGATGTGTGTTCAGTATCCTGTGTTGTACCCAGACTGTGAAGGTAGAGTCACAGGCTGTCAGCAGTTAAATGAACTGTCACTTTAGATTATTCAGCAGGACTGGCTGTTGCACACCTCCTCCTGCTCCTCCCTGACCTTTTCCGCAACTACCTTTTCTCTGACATGCTCTTTCTCCTGCCTCTCTTCCTCCTCCTCGTTCTCCTCTAGCTGTTTATTACACTCTGACCTCCCACTCTTCCTTCTCTTCCTTGACCACTTAATCCTGCTCCCCAAACTCCTCTTTCTACTTGTCTGTTCTTACATGCTCTTCATTCTTCTTCGTCCTAACTGTCCTTTTGCTTCTCGTCTGCTTTGTCTCTGACCTACAAATTCTCCTCAAAACTTCCTCCTCTTCCTCCTCTCTCTCTCTTTCTGCACATCAAATCTTCTCTTCTTTTTCAATCTACACCTCTCTTTCCTTCTCATTTGCTCTTCTCTTTTCTCCCTTAATTTCCTCGTTAACCTGTGTGTGTGTTTGTGTGTGTGTGTGTGTATGTGTGTGTGTGTGTGTGTGTGTGTGTGTGTGTGTGTGTGATTGACATGGGAACTCTGCTATAAAGGCCTTCATTGCAAATGAGATTCTCTCCCCTATTGGCATTTAATTATCTGCAGCGAACACACACACACACGCACACACAAATACGCACGCACGCACATGCACACACACACACACACATACATACAAACTATTAAATAAACTAGTAAATAAAACTATCTTTACAAGTCTGAGTTTCCACAGTGATTACCTCTGTTTCTTCATTCACTCTTATAAAACTGTTTAACACACACACTCTCTGTCTCACTCACACACACACACACACACACACACACACACACACACAGCAAATGAGAGACACTGACTAATTGACAAATGTTGCCTCTGTGTACACTTTTTTACTACACACATTTGTCCTTTCCAAGAGAGCTGCTCGGCTGGTGTGTGTGTGTGTGTGTGTGTGTGTGTGTGTCTGTGTGTGTGATTGTGACAGAGGGGAAGGCAGATGAGACTGGACTGACCACCTGCTCACTGACAGACCTGAGGACACAGAGATGTTTCCTAAACCTGAAAACCTCATTCACATTGCCACTTTAGAAAGACCAGTACACACACACACACACACACACACACACACACACACACTTAGAGGGGTGGGGGTGTCCCTGCCTGTGTGTGTATGTGTGTCCCTTCACCTGTCAATATAAGGTTATTGATGAGACAGCACAGCAATAGACTCAAGGGAAAGAGAGGCTCCTCCTCTCCGTAACACACACACACACACACACACACACACACACACAGGCCCAGAAAGAATTGCTGGGGATATCTCCCAGGTCCCCCTGAAGAACACAACACTAGCCTTTAGTTTCATTGGCTCAAAGCCTGCTTTGGTGCAGCACTGGAAGGTGATGGGAGCTTCAGATATTTGTTTATGTCCAGAAATACTAGCAGTGTGAAGCTGCTCTCAACTGTTGAGCTAAGCCAAACGATCAACTTTTCAGCTTACAACTACTACATGATTACTATGTGTTCTTGATTTCTGTGTTTGATATCAGCTGTGAGCTGCCATGTGATCTGAGAAGGTCAAGAAGGTCCAACTATAGACCTGACATCAGTGGACATGAGGTCTGCAATCCAATGTAAAGGGAACAGGGTCTCCAGGGGTACATTTTACAGTAAATTTACTCATGTTCTGTCACTTCATTAACTATTCATTTTGAGGCAGTAGTCAAATTTGAAGGACTTCTGGGCCTACTAGGCCTGACTCGTTATCAACATCTTCAACATCAACTCCTGATACATCTTGGTAATCCACGGACACACTGCCTACCTCTTAAGTTTGTGTGACAGCTA
Organism: Chaetodon auriga; assembly: GCF_051107435.1. Taxonomy (NCBI): domain Eukaryota; kingdom Metazoa; phylum Chordata; class Actinopteri; order Chaetodontiformes; family Chaetodontidae; genus Chaetodon; species Chaetodon auriga. The sequence continues at coordinate 20,950,532 of NC_135089.1, forward strand.
ACTTGCTGATCTGCAGGTGTGGTGTTCACACAGACAGAACACTGCCCTCTAAATGATATTTCTTCATGCCTGGAACACATTCTACAGATAATGACACTGGAACTATAGTGAAAGACTGGTATGATGTGGGTGTGACTATCAACAGATTATTTTCACAGAATATTTAGTGGTGGAGATTCCACTGCAAATAACTGCGTCACTTTTCAGGCATTTTCTTCTATCCCCCACATGGCCTCATACCCTACGAGAGCATTTTCAGAAGCATAGCTGTTTGACTGCCGATTTTGATTTGATTTTTCCTCCATGTTTGTGCCTCTGCAATGGGTTAGTAGACTAGCTAGCTGGGTAAATGGTAGTTATTTGACTGTTTTAAATTTTATTGTTGATATATGATTGAGAGTCCACACAGGGACTTATCTTACTTATCTTATCTTGAAAACTGACTGGATTCATGCTGTTCCTGTCTGACTTCCTGTCTGACTCAATCTCCTCTTTGCAGCTTGGCACAGCTTCTGTCAAAAATAGACTAGGTGTGTATTTTCTGCCAAGTAGAGCGGAGAGCCGCTCCTTGGGACTCTTCTGAAATGCACTGGGGCACTTCTGGTGGAATCACAAGCGTTGTCTTGGATGGTTGCAATCAGCTCCAGTGGCAGCGTCACAGCCAAAACACAACGCAGCTGTGCGTGGTGGACAGATCTTGCCTCCTAAACATGCGAAAACATCCCCTTGAGTGTAGTCTTCCAGTTACTGGAGCAGCAGAGAGAATTCTACAAAGAGATGTTACTTCAGCAGCAGGACAACTTGAAAATGCTTCATTCAGCTGATCATGGATAAACCTAATAAAAGACTAGATGGTGTTATAGGAGATGTACAGGAACTGAAGACCAGCGTGGACTTCACACCAGATAAGTTTGAAGAGATGACAATGAGATATAAGGGGACTGAAACCAAGATAAAGTCATTTGAAAATAAGTCTGTGACTAGATGGCAGAAACATTGACACTGAGCATGCTCAGAGCACCAGGTGGGGAGAGAAGGCCAGAACGATTGTTGTAAAATGTTTTTTGCTTTAAATACAGAGTATTTGGTGCAGCGAAAGGCGAAACTCTCGATTTACTGGTCAATCTACGTTCCTACCCTCACCTATGGTCATGAACTTTGGGCCATGACCGAAAGAATGAGGTCCCGGATACAAGCGGCTGAAATGAGTTTCCTCCGCAGGGTGGCAGGGCGCTCCCTTAGAGATAGGGTGAGGAGCTCTGTCACACCTCCCTAGGGAGGTGTTCCAGGCATGCCCCACTGGGAGGAGGCCCCGAGGAAGACCCAGGACATGCTGGAGTGACTATGTCGCTCGGCTGGCCTGGGAACACCTCAGGATCCCCTCGGAAGAGCTAGAGGAGGTGTCCAGGGAGAGGGAAGTTTGGGTGTCCTTGCTCAGACTGCTGCCCCGTGACCTGGCCCCGGATGAAGCAGGAGAAGATGGCATGGCATGGCATGGATATCAAATCCAATATTATGTAGCTTCTGTAATAGCAGGGAATGCTTTTTAGTATCAAATACCTTAGACAGTGTTGATCGTTTAACTGATTGATCATTTAAGATTCCATGACCTTTGCGAGCCAAGGCAGTTTGGATCATAGTCTAGAGTTGTTAAGATTGTTGACCTGCCTTACGTCACCTTCTTTCCGCTGCTTTTAAAAATTTCATTGACAAATTAATGACGTTGGTGGGCACGCATGCTCTCCTTAGAAGGAGGTCTGTAAAGGGCAGTATTGTACCATAGTTAGATGATGAAAGATGGAAAAATAGGGCTCATTGGCTTGAATTGTAGACCTATTAGTATACTCCCTGTGCTGAGTAAGCTACTTGAAAAGATGGTTTCTAATAAAACAATGAATTATTTTAACAGAAATGAGTTACTTGCATCAGCACATCAGGGTTATAGACCAGGGCACTCTGCTAGCACATGACTGATTAATGCCTAACACGTATGGATAACAGAAAAATAGTTCTGGCTGTGCTCTTGGATTTTACTGCAGCTTTTGATGTCATTGACTACAGTATTGTTTCCAAAATCAAATGTTGTAGCTTGTGGTGTTCCACAAGGGAATTACTTGGGGCCACTTTTATTTACTGCATGTAGTTATGGATGCTGATGATTAAACTTCATTCTGTGCATCACCAACAGCTGAGAGAGACTCTACATGTCATGTTGCAAACTAAATGTATTGTTCTTGTTAGTAGGAATGTTCTTGCCAAAACCACTGCACTCAACTGATCTATTGAGGGGAAATCTGCTGAGCGGGTCACTAAAACCAAATTACTGGGTGCTGAATTAGAAATTAAATTACTTACTGTCTTGTTCTGATCATACTGATTTCATTATCCCTAACATGGGAGAGGGCATTACTATTTCACAGAAGTGTTCTGCATATGTTCCACCTTTTGTTATGATTGATGTTATTTAGTGTCTTGTTGTGTCACACTTGAAGTACTACCAAGTCTTTTGGTCAAGTGCTGCTGAAAAGTATCGGGAAAAAAAAAAAAACAACAACTTGGAAATTTTACAGAGCAGAGTAACTAGATTTGTTCTACACCGTTCTTTCCGGCTAATGGAATAAGCGAAAAATGATCTTGGCTGACTGTGGAGGTCAAATTAAACTCTAGTCTTCTGTTTTGCATGACAACCGTTACCAGGGAAAATACAGCAGGTTTATTTAGCAAAAAACTTTATGATAGGAACATTTCTTTATAAAGGTTCTTCTGCCTGGAACATACTCCCCAGATTAATTACCTTAAAAGGTAACTAAATCGAACTGGTGAATTTCACATAGATGCATTTGTGTGACAATTTTGCTTTTGTTTTCATCATAGGCATATTTCTCCTTTCTGAACTTTATATTTGGCTTGTATTGCATTTTTCTTTGCTGTGATTTTAAGTTATTGTCTTTCTTTCTTGTGACCAGACAGTATCGCAGTCTGCAGCCATGCTGGGTCCAGTGGTGCTCTGAGCTAAATTCTTTAACATTGAGATATTAACATGTTCACAAATTCACAGTGACAATGCCAACATGCACATGTCTACCTTGTAACATTTGGAATGTACAGTGTCTTAGTTTGACCTTTTTGCTGTAATGTCTCCAGTTAAATCCAGCCTGTTCAAGACTTTTTTGGATGTGCACCCTTTTTTTCTCCAGTGTACAAAATTTCATGTCATCTTGAGAGCCACACCACCAGCATGGTTGACCAAAGACAAATTCTTTACCAGAGCACATATTTAACACAAAGCAGGTGTGACAGCAGGCCTTCAGGACACAAACAAAGCAGGTGTGGACTCCGCACCTTAGCACAACAGGGATAATTAGGTATACAGAAAGTTGAGAAGGCAAAAACTGACTGAGTGCTTAACATGAACTTCAGGTAGATTGGTACCACGCAGCAAGACAAATGATATGTCAAATACTGGTAGTAATCTGGTAGTAATCTGCTTATATACAGAGTAAGCAGGTGAGTCTTGATTGATGATTGCATGCAGGTGAGTTCAGGAGGGTGGTGCCGGCCACGCCCTGCAGCCATACAGACCCAGACTAGACAGGCAGGGGAGGGACAAACAGGAGACGGGGTGGGGGTGGGGGGGTGTCTGCAGATCTCCACAGCAAGATTGCTGTTATTGCACCATGCATAGGCTATTTTTCCTTCAAAGTCAAACTACTTCCCAAACACAGTTTGTTTTTGCATTTTAGGATGTCGTGATTGTATGAAAAATACTTATGACACTCTGTCTCTCTCTCTCTCTTGCCCAGGTGGTGTTCATTGCTTTGTGCCAGACAATCTTGTCTCTCCCAGCAAGCAGCATCTGGTTTGCAACGCAGACACACACACACAGACACACATAGGCACACTTTGTTTTTCCATAATTTATGGGGACATTACATAGACTTGCATTCATTTCCTGGAGACTGACCGTAACCATAACCATAATCACTACTTGGCTAACCCTAAACCAAACCTTAACCAAAAACTAACCTTACCCAAACCTTAACTCAAGTCTTCACACTAAAATTTAATGATTTAAATTATGGGGACCTGCATTTTGTCCCTACAAGTAATGCAAGTCCCCACAATGTGACTGTGTAAACTGATTTATGTTCCGACAACGTGAGCAATACATGGCCACACAAACTGACTCTCCACACTGCTCTTTCTACTCTGTATCTTTCATTGTCTCTCTCTCTCTCTCTCTCTCACACACACACACACACACACACACACACACACACACACGCACACACAAAGGCTTTAATCAAGTCAAAAGCTTCCAGCTGACTGGTACACAGGAAGTCAGATGAATTCACACACTCATCCGTCTTCCACAGTGCTCACACACGCACACACGCCGCTGTCACACACACCCCATACACACCGAGTTAAGTTTCTTTCACACACAGACACACGCACTGTTTCTACATTCTGCTGGTAGAACATGTGCAAAAGCATCTGCCTTTACAAGCCAATAACCTGAAACCAGGAAGTAACACCAGCTTCCTCACTGCTCATTGGTCAGCAGAGTGGAATTCGTTCATCAACGCCAAACTGCTGAACCAGAATGGAGCTGATCATTTAGATGGATTTATGTTTACTCTATAAAACTCAGTACACAGTTTAGTTTTGTTATTTCTATGACATCCAAGTTGTACATCATTAAAAACGTTAATGAAAAACACTGGATAATTAAAAGAACAATCACCAGTGTTTGAATGAGCACTGAACGTTTTTGTTATGTTAATTGACTTTTTAACAGTGCAGTTGAGATGCTTTCTCATATTCTGAGTTGTTCAATTTGCCGGGACAGCTGGAATCTGACACTGTCAGAGTTTGTGCAAGTTGAAGTTGCATGTAGAGCACAGATAAAGGATCAAATTATGACAGGAGCATCCCAGAACAAGAAAACCAATGATAATCAAAGAAATACAGACTTATCAGAATAATCACTGAAACACTCCTGATCATTTTTTTAATCTAGAGGAAGAGAAACATTTACATTTAGTGGTGTAGAACCCCGACTTTTCATTGTGGACTTTTCAAGTTCAGTATGCTGTCACACTTCTTACTGTTGGGGCCCTTGAGGCTTAAGCAGCAAAGATGGTACACACCTAATGAGTCCTAATGCTATCGTAAAGCCTTGTGTTATCATACTGCTGAAGATCTCTTTGCTTTTTGCGCCTGTAGATGCACACTGTTATCATCGCTCTCATCATCATCATCTTTGTAGCACTTATGAGCACTTATTCCACAGATTTCCAACTCAAGAATCACTGGATGTCAAAATACACAGCAATTTACATCACATCATAAGGTATCGCTCCTCTGTAGCTTTGCTATGGCTCAGACCCAAACTGAAGTACAGCCAAGGACAATCAGACACCAATTAACAAACAACCACAGTCACAAAGAGCAGCAGTAAATGCCACTTTCACTGTATTCCTCACTTTAAACTCTCCACTCACAAGTTCACCCAGGTATTATTGCATATTCACACACATACCTTAGACCTACAGCATCCAGATCAGACACAGTTATACTGAAATACATTTGGAACCCACTCAGGCCAGGGTTGGGTTCCAGTTAGGAACCAGGTGGATGTATGGCCTCTGCTTTCTGGCTAGCTAGCATTAGCATTAGGTAGTGTTTCCCAACAATGTTGTTACCGCAGTATCCAGTCAAAATGTTCAATTTAAACACTCCTCCACCTCCATTACATAGTTTTAAAATTTCACTCAAAAATCAACAGACATCAGTTCATGGTTGGGTTGATGAGTCAGTTCATGTTTAAAAGCATTAGCTTCTTTTTAATGCTGCCAATTTGCATCATTTGCATCATGAGGGAAAAACTCATTGAAGATGCACTGTGAGAATAAATGTATATATGAATTTACTGTCAATTGCTATGGACAAGATATTGAACGGCAGACCCTGGCAGTGTTTGTGTCACATGTGAGGTTTAATTGATCATGCTGCTAATTTTTCAGTTGGGCATCTGTAGAAATAAGTTTCTTAATTGTTCAACCATCTCTCTCCTGAAAAACAACTGACATTGAATCCCTGTGTTGTTCACCTCCGGGTAACAAACAGAATGGATTCAGTGTTTGGGGTGAGCAGGGTTGTCAGTTTGACCACATGGCACTGTGTGGGAGTACAACAGCCTGCTGAGTGTGTGTGTGTGTGAGTGTGAGCCTCAGGCAGACAGCAGGAATGTGTCAGCCCTGTGATGAATGAAGCTGAGGCCGCAGAGCCTCGTGGACGAGCTGCACTGTGGGACTCACCTGCACCGCAGGGCTCACCTGCCTCTGGGCAAATTCAAACTCCTGCGTGAGGTTCGTGTCCTGCCGCCAGGGCTGCTTGGCTTTAACGAGGAGGACGGATGCTGCAGCGCTGCAGAAGGCTAATGTTTCTTCTGGCATCCAGCATGCAGTGCTGAATGGATCACTGTGAAAAGCAGCAGGCTAGCCTTGGCTCATATTTGTCAGTGTTATTCTGCTCTAGCAGCCGCTGTGCAGCTATTCAACCTTCACATCTGAATCTCTGAGCTGAAACATGACTGCCCACTTTTCAGCACTTTAGCCTGATTTTAGAATTATAGATGTAATAAACCAGCTACCAAATCAATTAAACCAACTAGCTACAATTCCCTAACAAAGAGTGTGTAAATTAGCAACATCCCCAAATAATCTTGAAATTACTCCCCATGTTCCATCTTGGGAATGTCTATGTTACAACAATAAAAGTTAAGGGAAGCATCATAACGACGCTGCAATCAGGCGATTAGCGTAATTTATTGTTTAGAAGATCATCATCTTCATTAGATTTACGTACAGTTGATAACAAACACAAAGTGACACAATTCAGAGAGCTGAGGCGATAGCAAACAAAGGGAACGGGCTGCAGGTGGAACTGAATCTAGCAAACATTTATGAAGTTTACTTTCTATTCACTGAGGATTTCAGCTCATAATGATCATATGTCCCTCCTCTGAGCCATAGGGCTCCATTGCTGTCCGTAAACTTTTGAAAACACATCAATGAGCCTCACTCCTTCACTACCATGAACACACACACTGTTGTGTATTTTGACTCAAACTCACACACACCAAAATTGCTCAGACTTTTCAAAATCTAATTAGATGCATAAGTCTTCACCTCTCTCCTCTCACTCTGTCATTCTCTCTCTATCTTGCCACCTCCTTCGCTGACCCCCCCCCCCCCACACACACACACACACATACACTTCTCCCCTTCTCCTCCCATCTCAGATAACCACATGATGGTGATGACAAGCTGACCTCTCTCTCTCTCTCTTCCTCCGTTCTCAAATTTCCCACCATGCCGTGCTGCAGACAAGATGAGGCGTCACCTCTGCCTGTCCTCCCTGCAACCTCTAACACTCTGACCCCTGCACACACACACACTCATACACACACACACACACACTCTGAAGGCCCACAAGACGCCCACTCACTCCACAGGTAGAGAGTTTGTCCGAGGCTGAGAGCATGTGTGCATCCCTCTTTACCTCACATTAGCCTACACGCCAAACATTCTGGTGTAAAAATAACACAGAATCTGGAATCATGGCAATAATTAAACTGTTTTGATATCAGGGTATGTAATATCAAACACAAATTTTACACACAGCCACTCTGCATGATACATTCAGGGGTTACATCAGCCCATAACCAACATGCAACTATTGTATTAAGACTGAAAATATCTGAACTTCCTCTTTAAAATTGTGTTTATTTTTACATTAAGTTACCTCAACAGCAATCGTGTGTATGCACTACACTCACATTAACATTGTGCTATAATTCTACAAATTTCCCTTGTCTTTCATGACAATTTTTTTTTTTTTTGTTACAGAATTAGGTTTCATTATCTTCATTACCTTAACAGGAAAGTTGTCACAATGATCAGCAAGGACTCTTTCAGCAGTGTTCATCTTTGCTTCCCTTTTCCCTTAAATAACCACATCTGTAGCAGGTGACAGCTGGATTATATTAACACTCAGAGCAGTTTTATCAGTCTAAGATTTTAGTCCTCTCAGAGTGATCTAATGAAATCCATTACGAATCAATTCCCTAGTAAACCACATAAATAGAATGTTACTTACTTCTGCGGCATTTTTTAATTTATTTATTATCTTTTATAATATGTTATTGCAACAGTTGCAATTAATCATTTGCTTCCATATTCTTATTCCCACACTGAGTGGACTCTTTGTTCTTTTCATATTCATGATCAAGTCTGAACAATGACATTTAAGTATTAAAAAAAGTTCATTTAAGTTTCAGTCTGTTTGTTGATTAACATCTGAATTAAATCCAGCACTAGTGAGCGTATTTATCAACTTGTCATAATGTTAGCTCTGTGCAGTCATACATTTAAAACTGTCTGTGCTGTCAGCAGAAATAAAGACTGGTGGCACTGCTGGACACACACACACACACACACACACACACACACACACACACACACACACACACACACACACACTCCTGGTTATGTGCTGGGTCAGGTGTTGAAGAGAGAAATGTCAAGCATCTCTTGGCCCAACCTCACTGTGACCCCAGCAAAGGTCAACAGAGGTCAAGGAAACCTGACTCTGAGTAGCTTGACTATCTCTGTACACACACACACACACACACACACAGATGGAGGGTGGTGGTGACACTGTCAGGACAGGGTGTCAGGTCAACCTGTGAAAGAGGACAGGCGGGCTGAGAAAAGCATGTGTCACACGTTTGGAACTGTTCCATTTTTATATCTGAGCATTTTGTCTTCTGTACATGTGGTTTGAGTTTTCACTCGCCGTAACAATAAAGAAGGGGAAAATAAATAAATTTGAACCCAGCCAAAACCAGCCACTGCATCTCTGGAGATTCCCAGAATTAAAGTAAGTGTTTTCAAAGGAGAGATGACACAACAGGTGAAGGAAGAGCAAAGAGAAAAATAGCTGAAAAATGAGTGATTGGGATGATGTGTGACCAACTCTCCACCCCCCTGTCCTCTCTGTCTGTGTCTCTCAGGTCAAGTTAATCTCATTCCTTCTTTTTTACCATTTCTTTTGTTCCTCAACATCCCATCATTCATTTTCTGACTGAAAGTGGAAGTTGTCACCATGTTTAATGTGTAATGTTGTCAGCTAGTCACCCCTACCAAAGCTGCACTTGCTGCATGTATTGGATGAATTACTTGCAGTAGCTTCAGATGCTAAGATAAGGCCTTGTTTCTCTACAGAGAATTTAGGGAAAACACGAATGCAATTAGTTGAATTTCTGACAGAAGTGTAAGAGGTTATATCTGCCTCTCCAGGGGCTGACACATGTTGGACCCTGGATCCATGCAGCTCTCCTCACAGCTCTACGGAAAAGGAGGCGAGGCTGAATCAACAGCCGTGACCCTGCTTATGTCCCTGAACTATACTTTAAGAAACAGTGATATAAATGTCACCCATGTCAGTCCTAACAGTGAGGAGAGAAACAAACTAAAGACAGAGCTCAGTCACAAGTCACAGGGAGCCATAAAAGGAGGATGGACTACTGCAAACCTGGCAATTAAACAATGACCCAGCAGCTACAGGGAGACAAACGGGAAGTCATGCAGTAAGTGGCGACAAATACTGAGATTAAAGAGTCCAACACTGGGAACTTTAAGGTTGAAGCTGACAGGATAAGAAGACAAAAGGAGGAGCTCAATGGTGAGTCACAAACAAGGGTTGGGGGTGGATTGTAAACTGGCAACCTTAAAACTGACCTGGCAACGATAAGGATACATGTGAAGACGAGAAAAGGCCTCAGTCATGTGTCGATTGGAGCCATAAAACTGGAATGAACAGCTCCACACCTGGCAACCCTGCAACTCATCCAACAAAAATAATGTAACAAGCACAAGAAAGATCTCAATCATGGCTGCGCTGGAGCCATTAAAGGAGGATAAAGCCTTCTCACCTGGCAACCTCAGGTCTTATAATGGTGTGTGTTCCTCTGGGCGAGTCTCTGAGGTGTTTGTGTGGTCAAAGTGTTGCTGATCGATGGTAACTTGTGGTCATGACCTCATCGTCTGGCCTCCAGGAAACGGTGCAGACCCGAGACAAACAGGCCCTCCTTCACGCAGTGGCACTAAATGCAACTTAAGTGAGCCAATCGCAGATGGACAGTACTAAATACAAGCCTGATCTATCTAAACATCCATCGAGGTGGATTTTTTTTTGGTCTCAGAGCAATAACATAACAGCAACAAATCATCATTAACATAGGCAGCAGATTGGTCCTCCTTGGGATTTCCTTTTGATTCATTTTTAATGAAATTTTAATGGAACTGTTTGACTGTAGCTGATACTGTACTGTAGGCAAAATATACTGACAATTTATTTTTGTCAACAATAGCTAATAAACACAGGAGATCAATGTTGCTCAGCACATTGCATTTGTCGTCTAATGCGCTGTTTGGTGCAGTTTAGATGACCTGTGGTGAGTTTGTCTGTTCATTTAAGCTGGCGTGAGAGCTGTCAGTTGAAATCTGGTTTGGATCTCGAAAAATGGACCAATTTCATCTGTTTGATGTGGTCTTTGTCCGGTTCCAGTCAGACTCTGGTGCAGTTTGTTTGCGGTGAGAAAGAAAAGCAGACCATCCATAGATTCTGTGAATGTAGAGATGTGATTTTAGCATGAAGTTAAAAAGATAAATTATTTAAAAAAAAAAACACCCACTGATACTAAAGTGACAAGACCGTAATGTACTGATCTTAATAGACAACATATACATTTCTGTGGGATCATGGTAATCATAGTAACTAATATGTGCAATAGGGAATTTCCCAAAACAACTAACTTAAAACTATGATAGGACAGTATGGCAACTACGCTAAGCTTAGGGTTAGGTTGAGTTCAGGGAATGAACCTGGTTATAGTTAATAAAAAGGCAAACTTGAGTTGCAGACTAATGACAGGGTTCAAATTCCAGTCGACCGCATGGAACCCACACATTATACTTGCCAGTCCAGCACCCATCACCCTACCCAATGTGGATGTAATTCCATATTGCAGAATACTTCTCTGTTCTACCTGTCGTGTTACTATTTTTCATCATGAGGAACAATTTCAGTCCTGATTAACGGTACAGACACACAGAATCCAGCCAGGACTCAGTGGACCTCCGACTGGAGGGTGTAACGGGCCGTGCTTGGTTTGTACTCTTGCAAATTTTCCGTTTCTGAATACATTTTGGATGAGAAATAGTCACTGTGGTTACAGAATCTTCATCATCATTCATATTTTATCAGCACTGCCTGGTTTGACAGTCTGATCTGATCTTCTCGAGCCTGGTGCGTCACACTGGGTGGATTCATTTGCATCCAGTTGAGGATGAGTCATGATTATGTAAATTCAAATACAGTGGTCTGCAAACCCCCGTGCTGTATCCCAACCTGTTCCCATTCCTAGAATGTCAACTGTGTCATGCCCATTTGCTTCTTATACAGATGTACAAGGTACCCTTCTCCATCTGTATGAGGTGCACCAGCCTCTCAATTAACTCTAATGTAAACCCTTCTATGACAATATAAAACATCCAGAGCAACTGCTCCAGCTGTCTGACATGTTCTCACCCCAGCAATGCAAAAAAGCTGCTGCAGTTTGGTTTGCTTTTCCCATCAAAACTCAGGTCAGTTTTATGAAAAGAGTAGGAAATAGTGCACTTCTGACTTTCGGTTTCTCATGGGACACAAACCCTGGTCTCCTGAGTGAAAGCCATGTGTTTGTTTGACACATCTATCTACCCCACCTTCCCCCATGTGCAGAGGGTGGGGTGTAACACCCCTCATAATAATGATTTGTTGCACTGTTTCTTGAGCCACAGCTTCCTGGAGTCTCCCAATTTGTGGTAAAAAAAAAAAAAGAAAAAGAAAAAGTGGTCACTTGCAGCAAATTTGACACACATTCTGGTGCCATGTGTGAACTGCTGTTTTTTTTTTTTTTTTTTTCTTTCACCTAAAAGCTCCCACCATGACTCAGTGTTGAACCGTGTTTTAAAATGCACTTCCACTAACGGCCACTAGATGCTGTTCCAACAAGAAAACTCTGGCTGTACTGAAGTGAATATAAAAACCCCTGTTTTGTCTCCAGAAGTTCAAACAGTGAAAAATCCCAGTTTTTTCCACAACATTTCATTCTTTCAGTACATATTTTGCTAAATTTAAGACAGTAAAACATTGGAGGGCAGCCTTTCACAGTCAGTCACAGTAAATGATGCTTGCTTGCCCTGCATCAGACCCACCCAGGCTTCAGCCCACTCAACTGACTAATCTCTCTTTGTGTGTGTGTGTGTGTGTGTGTGTGTGTGTGCGCGCGCACGCGCTCAGGTTCTTGGTCAACAACAGGGTTTGACTTTGATTATTATTACCCCATTACTGATTGATTTCATGTCAAACATGTTTGTTCATTAAATATCGTTGGGCTCATTGTCATTTCGTGGGGTTTCGTGTGTGTGTGTGTGTGTGTATGTGTGTGTGTGTGTGTGTGTGTGTGTGTGTGTGTGTGTGTGTGTGTTTTGTCACTCTGTGATGGATGTGCCCTTGCTTTAGCCCCAGCGTTGGGGATAGCTGATGCACTTTAGCTGTTCCTGTTTCCCCCTGTCTCTCCCTCAAACACACGCACAAACACACACACTCACACACAGAGGGTGCTGAAAGAACATGGCACAATAGCTTGTTTATCTCAGGCCAACACAGCATGCACACTCCGGTGTGTGTGTATTAGGTGTGTGTGTGTGTGTGCGTTAAGGACACGGGGTCACAGGGTACACAGTGTTAGCTAAGGCAAACAGTCATAGGTGTTCAGGCCTGCCTGCCACATAAACACATAAAAGACCACGTTTATACTGTGGAAAAACACCACCAAGATATCCTGTTAAAAGAAACTTATATTGTGAATTTTAGGGAGACATTTTTGCACTTTATATGTTTTTATTTGAAATAATCTTCAGTAAGTATTCGTCATGTGGTTCTCCTTTGTGGGATTTGACAGCTCTTCAGTGATGCGTTTAAATGCAATATGCTTGGAAATCTGTCAATTTTAAGGAATGAAAATAGTCAATTCTAAAGGCTGAAATTCTTCTTCTCCTCTGGCCTTTCTCAGCACTGGACAGACAGGAATGTCTGGCCTGATAACCTCCTGCTCCCTATACTCCCGCTGACCTCTGACCCCAGTACAGCCTGCTGACAAACACACTTTCCAAGCAAAAAATAATAATTTTAGGTTCATCTGCAGGCAACTGGTTCATGACCTTTTGTCTTCCCTCTTCTTGTTAAGACCCAATGATGTAAATCACCTGACTCCTGCCACATTATGGTGAATTCATTCAACTTGATCCAAAACATTTGTTGCTTTCAAAAGTCACTTCTCTTTTCAGGGTTTATACTGAAAACTCTCACAATTAGAGGGGCAGGTGCATTGTTGTCCTTTAGGACCCACAGGAATAGCTGATATGATTCCAGGGACCCTGTATGGAGTGTGGACCAGGGGCAGTCCTGAAGACCCTGTGCCCTCTTTAACAGCTCCAAAAAAGTTCAGCTTGTTCCTTCCTGATAAAATGCATAAGAATTAATTCTGACCTTGATTTTAAACTGATGTTTCAGCCAATAACACGTGACTTCTGTTTGGGGTCTCGGAGACTCCAGCTGTAGAGATGTATGATCCTATCTTTAGTAACATCTCTCTGGAGGATAACTTTGAATGAGTTCTGACAAACAAAAGGGATATATCTTAGTCAGTGTAAAACATAGAACATAAAGAGCCTTAAACATTTAGTGTGGATCATTTAATACTAAGTCTAATGTGGCTCAGTCGGACTCTGGTTTAAAGCAGTGCCCAGTTTCCTCATCACAATCAGTCTTAATCAGTGTTTTAAACATTTCTACACTCAGTTACAAAATTCAATTGCTTTTATTTTTTGCCTGAATGTGATCAGTGTGTTCAGTGGCCATGATAAAAGCATACTCAGAAATTTACAAAACCATGAAAGGCTTGTGCGAAACATGTTGTTCCACAGCTTCTTCAGATGTTCTGAGCCTCCTACAGCAGTGAGGATGCACACATCAATGTACACTAATTTCTAAAAGAGTCTGAAGCTCCAATGCTCTGGGGAAACACCTCTTTAGCTTAAGATGGTTTCTAAGATGCATTTGAGGATGGTCTTAGCCCTCAGATGCTTGAGAGACGAGGCCCATGCAGATGTGAGCAGCAGGCCTGGGTCAGCGGGGCGTGGCGGCCGCTCAGCAGGGCTGCAGAGCGACTCTGTGGGCAGAGCGGAGGAGGAGAGCTGCTGCACTCTGGATGACCCCAACAGACAAAAAGCACCGCTCACACACGCAACTGACCTGAATACATCAAAGAAATACACTCGAGTGTTTGCCATTTGAAGCTCAGCTCGTCTTTATTTTATTAGTCATCTTAAATCTATTTAAAATGTTGCCTTCTCATTGAACTATGAGCATTATTGTTTCCTTTTTTTTATGTTTCATGACAATTCATGAATAGAATCTAATTGTAGTCCATTTATTAATATGAACATGAATATCCTGTATTGTTTCATATTATGTGAAATGAAACAGATACATTTTTCAATCATTATTCATGTTTTTCAGTAAGGGAGAAATAATTAACCTCAAAGAACTGAAATAACACAAAGCCTGGTGCTTAGGCACATTAAATTAGTGTTAATGAATCAGTGGTATATACTATCAGAATGGTGTATTAAATGATAAATACATTGTGAAGTAACTAATTTCTAAAGCATGTTAGGAGCAGAGGTGATGCATTAAACTGATATTAAGAAATAAAACATACCAAGAACATAATGCACAACTGCACTTCAATGTGTGATATTGTTATTGTTGCTGTTATTGTAAAAAAGCATGGAGTGACAATGAATTTCTAAAATAATTGAATAATAAATCGACAATAATAGCAATTTAATTTGAAAAATGTAGAATTTAGTGAATTATTTTAATCAATTAATATTATTGTGAGACTAAATTAATCTTACAGAAATATGGTATTTTGATACAATTTGTATTAATACATGACTGAAATAAAATTACTGTGATGAATGATATTGTAATCAAGAGAAGAGAGAATGTCATGTCATTTTTGCAGCACATCATATTATAACACACAGAACATAAATACATGACAAATAGTTGTCACAGCATTCAAAAACATTCAAATGATGTATTTTGTTCTTTTTGCAAAATCTACATTGCCGTCCTCCCCTGTGTTCATGAGAGTACATATGGAGGTATTTGGCTTTCTGGGCCTGTTTGTAACAAACGTTTAGGAATTACTCTGCAGGATGCTCTGAAGAGCCTTCAGACAAGTCAGAAGTTCTTCACTGAGAGTGAGCTAAAGTACACATTTATCAAGTGACTCGCTGCTACCTGCAGTACAGTGTAAAAGGAGCATTTCCGTGATTGATCACATGTATACTCGACAGGAACATCTAACCAGAGATGAACATTTAGCCTACATCCAATCTATTGTTCAGTCTTTCAATAAATCCTCCCCTGCTTTTCTGCAAAACCATATATAATTTATTTTCTTATTGTACATTATTTATGTGAAGTCCTTAACTGACAGCAATTAACACATGGAATTATAAATCTAATATACTTATAAAAAAAAATGTAATATATAAATATACCAATATATACCATAATATAGCATATTTTATAATTATACACACTGCTTCAGATAAGCTGTTATTCATCATCACCAATGATACTTTGAGGTCGTTCCAGCGTGTGCTCACCTCTTCTGTAGTGCAGGAGGCATGTGGAGCCCTCTTGAATTTAACAGCATTTTTAAGTCATAAGAAATTTGATCAACAGATTTTATTAATAAATCTACTTTACTCTGTCACTTAAAATAAATAAAATTTAGTTTTAGCAGTTTGATAAATTCAGGTCCTGACAGCATAATAAATACAGAAAACGCATGTGAAAATAATTCATATGAACCAATATCATACATTTAGCATAAGAAATGAGTGACCAGCAAAGGGGAAACAAAACTTTACCTTTTCTAATACATGGAAAAAGTCCCTGTTCTGTGTTGGAGAGAGCCTTGGTTTTACATGCTGACAAAGTTGAACTCTCAAACTGTCAAATCCAGAGTTACAAATATTTCACTTTGACTGCAAAATCACCAAAATCTAAAGAACTACATGTAATATGATTGCTATAGATTAGGCTCTAACAGTGGGTTTTGAAAAACATGCACCATAACACCACAGTCTGCTGTTAGTTGAGATACAGCAAATAGTCTGTGACAGAGCACCAAGCATGATAAATAAACATCAGCTTCAAATTCATTCTTCACACTCAGAGGACTTCTTTTAAATTACCTGAGTAATGCTAAAGAAATTTGCAAAAGATTGTGTCCGCTTTTGCAATGGAAAAAAATTTTCAGTGAAGAGGCAGAGAGAGATTTCAGGAAAGTCTGATTCCTAATTTAAAAAAAATATTTTTTTTAATAGCAGAAATGTGACTGTCATCCGATAAAAGTACACACCAGCACCATCTGGTTCCAATCAGTCACACACACATACACACACCCACATAGGCTTTGATAAGGTTTCTCTGCCCCTTACCAGCTTTGCTCTGATCTCAGATCAGAAATTTTGCTGACTGTTGAAATCATAGAAGAGAAATGCTTCAATGTGGAGACAAGGTAAAATTCAAATCCTATTGCCATGCCTCTGTGTGTGTGTGTGTGTGTGTGTGTGTGTGTGTGTGTGTGTGTGCGTGTGTGAGCGTGTGTGTGTGTGTGTGTGTGGTGGGGGGGTGGTTGGGTGTGTGCACACTCATCTATTTGATTGAGACTCTGAACTGTTGAACTGCAGCCACACCACTTTATCTTTCACTGCTCATTGTGAGGGCATGAACACACACACTCACAGGCACGCACACACACTCTCTGTCTATGTCACACACACAGACACACACACACACACACACACACACACACACACAGAAAGCTCTGTTGAACTTGAGATGAGTTATGGAAAGGAAAACAGAAGTTGGGGGTCAGACCATATGAGGTCACCCTTAAAGAATCTCCACTCTTTCTCAAGCTCGCTCTCTCTCTCTCTCTCTCTCTCTCTCGCTCTCTCTCTCTCTCAGTGTGTGTGTCTGTCCTCTTGTCCTCAAAAAGCATGATTATTTTCTGTTTTCTGCTTCTGCCAATGTAGCAATCCACAGCATTTCATGATTTTCTCCTCCTCCACCCCCCCCTTCCTCTTCCTCCTCCTCATCCTCCCTTGTCCTCTCACTGAACACCATGTTCTTATTTTACTCTTAACTTTGCACCCTATCTAATCAAAATGAAATCAGTTCCTCTCATTGATTTTCCAGCACAACAACATGGTGCTTTGTGTGTGTGTGTGTGTGTGTGTGTGTGTGTGTGTGTTTGTGCCCATGTATGACAGTTTATTAAATTTATTTCTATCTACAATATCTGTGCAGACAACGACTGTGTGGTTACTGTTTGGCAGCTACACTCAGCTGCAGAGGTTGAGATATCCTGAATTTTAAACCTTACTATGAGTCAAGCTCCAAAAACCCTGGATCCCACAATTCCCATCATGCAATGCATTAAATCCCATCTATCATTGGCCACTTCCTGATAAGTAAATGGCCATGACTTTCAAACCCCATCCCCCAAGTTTGTAAGACTGACTTTGAGTCAAATATATGAGGTCGACACGTTCAATCTGAGAAAACCCTAATGACATCACCAAGGTCATTTTATGACATCATCAGGCTTATTGTGCCATACTTGGCAAAGACAGGCTGAGTCATACTGTTTGTTTTGGTGACAGTCTGTCAAAGTGAGGGCGTCTACTTAGAGCTACTATTATACAGCTATATTTCATAATCATACAAAGAGAAAAAGAAAAGATTAAAAACATGGACTGATGTTCAGGATTTTTGAACAAGAAGTTGGAAATATTTAAAAATTCCAGCCCAGTATTGTTAGGAAGTGCATGGAAAGTGGACAATACCATGCTGGACAAGTCACGTCCAGTGCCAACGTCCAGTGCCAGTGCAGGAGGCTCTGTGTTCGTTATGTAGTGAGGTGGGAAGTGAGTTTAAAGAGTTTCAGTCACAGCTGCAAACAGACTCTTGGTGGTTGGGTATGGGGAAATGTAGAAACCGTCAAACTGCAGCAGAAGAAGATGAGGCTACTTTAAAGTAGCATCAGAAAACGATAATAATGTGCTGGACAGGATGAAGTGTGAGTGTGGAAGAGGATCTGAGGGAGTTTTGTGTCCGGTGTGTGTGTGTGTGTGTGTGTGTGTGTGTGTGTGTGTGTGTGTGTGTGTGTGTGTGTGATGAGGTGATGACTGAGCTTGCCACCCAGGCTCCAGGACATGCATCTTTAGACCAGCAGAGAGGAGAAAGAGATGAAGATGAGGAGGAGGAGGAGGAGGAGGAGGAGGAGTGTGTTTACATGTTTAGATATCCCAGAGGCTCTCCAAAGGTCAACAGGTCGGCGAGCCACCCGGAAAGCCCCCGTTACATTCCTCACTGTAGCCCTGCATGTGTGTGTGTGTGTGTGTGTGTGTGTGTGTGTGGGGTCAACCAGAGGCCACGCAGCCATGTGAGAGGCCTGACTGCTATTGAAATGCATGAAGCTTTCTGTATGCTGTCTGTATGTTGTGTTGCATCAAATGTTGTGGTCCTTTAATCCACGAGGACGAAGACAACCAGCTTTGCTTCCTCCTTTAATCATTTCCTCTTTCCCTCCTTCACTTTCTTCTCCTGGCTCAAACTCCTGCAGGACTGGAGTGCACATTTTTGTAGTGTTGAAGTGACTACAGCTGGTCACTGTAGTTCTTAATAAATATTACTCAAACAGGAGAAAAAGTTATTGGCTAATATTTTCAGTGGAGGATTAATCGGCATTTGGTGCTATTTAGGACAGCGTTTGTGGGACTGAGTCAAAATAAACTACAGTTTGTGTTCATGGTCATGAAGGAGCACATGACCCAAGGCTACAGTGTGACTCACTGCTGTGATTTCAATACTATTTGAACGACAATATAGCACAGAGAAATAAGCTCAGGCTTGTTGGTAGGATACATTCAGTGTTGGTTTTGGCCTTTTGATGAGAGCTGTTGACAGCTACACTTACTCTTAAACATTAGTGCAGTCCAGCATCTCCTGTCCTGTAGTCACACTATCAAGTCTACTTTAAGCTGTTTGGGTCTCTCAGGGCAAAATTTACCCATGTTCAATATTTCAACGAGGGGCTCCAAGTTACATGGGAGCACAATTCTGAAATAATGAAAGTCTCAAAACTGTATTTTCACACAGAGTTCTTCTTTATGGCATCCTCAATATCAGTAATTAAGAAGGATCATCATCATGTTGATGTTGCAACCCTGTAAGCTAGAAATTACAGTTATATATTACTAAAATGTTTCCCAGTCACATTGTGGTGACAGTGGTAATTACTGGTTGTATTATGTTCAGATGTAACACATTTTGAGTGAATGAGGTGCTGACTGCATGCAGCGCACCGCAGTCACAGGGGTGGTCAGGGTGGATGCTTGGTGTACAAAACCCATGGACTCTGACACAGACAGGGGTCACATCCTGAGGCCTGTCTGTGGTTAGGTATAGCATTTTTAGCTTTGTGTATTGTCAGTCAACATTTTACTGATATGTTCACTATCAGAGCAGCACGGTGGCGCAGCAGGTAGTGCGCGTGCCTCACAGCAAGGAGGTCGCTGGTTCGGTCCCCGGGTCAGGCAAGGGCCTTTCTGTGTGAAGTTTGCATGTTCTTCCTGTGCATGCATGGGTTCTCTCCAGGCACTCTGGCTTCCTCCCACAGACCAAAAACATGTTCATTAGGTTAATTGGTGACTCTAAATTGTCCATAGGTGTGAGTGTGAATGGTTGTTTGTCTGTATATGTTGCCCTGCAATCGGCTGGTGACCGGTTCAGGGTGTACCACGCCTCTTGCCCATTGCCAGCCCCCTGCAACCCCGAAAGGGATACGCAGGTATAGAAGATGAACATCTATTATCTAACTATCAGCATTTTGCCAGATATTTTCCTCATTTTGTTGATTGAAAATGTTAGGTGGCACTGTTTCCTTGAAAACTTAAAAACTTATCCGTATTCAAACAGAATTTCTGTGAGACATGGTTGTATTCATTTGCATAGTGGTGTCTATTCCCAAACATTTCCAAATGAATCCAATAACCACAAACCATTGGACTCATAGTTGTCTGCTTTGTCTGCATGGTACTGTAGACAACGCAACCTATCACAGAAACAAGATTGTTTTCCCTAACACTTCCCTCAGTTTCCTTCCTTTTGGTTACCCTGAAATAGCTGTAAAATTTCAGGAAGTTATGGTCCTGCTGGGCCACGGTAGGGCACCAAAATCCCTTCTGTGGCTCCAGAGTGTCCCTGGAACAGGCCCGGGATTACAGATGTTTGTACAGTAGCACAGCTTTCAAATGCTGGATGCTGCAGCAAATCTCTCTCTCTAATTTACAAATCAGGGAATTTCTATAATGTACAGAGCACAGAGAGTACAAAAATCATCTCAGCAGTGAATGGACAGAAGAATCTTTAATTGAGGTAGCTTAAAGTAGAAAAAGACAGAGAGGAACATGATTGGGAATGTTTCTAAGGCAGCAGAACTAATAAAACTCAGTCAGTCTGCTCTCATTTAAAAACAACAGACATCAGTGTAAAAAACAGACAGTCGCATCAGTTCACAGTGCTGGTCGACCTTTAACCTGACGACATTACACACAAGAAGAGATTTACTCCTGATTGATGTTCACAAGATCTAATTTGTGGAGAAAATGTGTATCTGAGCTGAAACTTTGGCTGACTTGTCAACTCGTTTATGTATTTAATTAGCAAACGCCTGTGATATGTAGGAATAAATCTATTCACGTTTGTAATGTTATCAGGTATCATGACCTTCAGCAGTAACAAGAGAAGATGCTCCTGGGGAAAACATCCCCTTCGCATACACACTGTCCAATAAACTGTAATCAATACCATAAAATGCAATCAATAATTTACTCTCATGGGGGAAGAGACAGGCAGCAAAATATAATTCCCCACTTTTCCCAGTCAGCAAGGAGACGTAAGTCGAACAGGCTTCAGCCTCTTTTTCAGTAGTTTTCTTTAACCCATGCACGGCCACACACACACACACACACACACACACACACACACACCACATTAACCCCTGAGTCTAACTAACATGTTCAACGCATAACCCTGTACATCAGAGCATTAAGGTGTGACAGACTTTGTCATGACTGATAGAAGTGAAAGAAGAAGAATATTCCAGCTTAATGTCTTTGAGCACTTTGTCTGAAAGTGTTACCCTGTAGTCACATAGTGCAAAAGCCAGAGCTGTGTGGAGGGAAACATACACCCAGAACATTCAACAATAGAAAAATATTCAAGGTTTTAAAAGTGGAACAAAAATAGCTACAACCAGATAAGACAACAATGTGTTTTGCCATAAGAGGCTCCCTGTATTCCTGATCATAAGGCTCATTTAGTTAGGCTAGGATTAGACTGGTATGTGGGTTACGGATGGACCACTGACATCAGTTATGAAGGCTTTCAGCGGAGTTTCACTGTCCCATAATGATCTAAATCTATGTCATGTCACTGAATGCAAAAACTGTAGCAAAGCAACTAACAGAACATTTACTAAAACAAAGCTAAATTATGTATCTTCCACCTCAGATAACCCCATACCAGTTATACCCTGTGAATCTGACATCCTATAAAGATGGCAAAGTGCATCCCATCATCATCATCATCATCATCATCATCATCATCATCATCATCACCACACTGGAAGGATCCATCATTCCCTGGTACGACACCAGTCATCTTACAGTTAAAAGTAGTTCCTAAATAAGCTGTGTCAGTGTAAAATCTGGGACTCTGAACTGGGTTTTGTCCAGCAACAGCTCACCAGAGGTTTTAGCACCACAAGCAGCTTCTTAGTCAGTGAAAAAATACATCTGCAAGAATAAAGCCACACTTTCTTTGTCAGACTTCAAAGTGGCATGGCTTAGACAGTTTGGACAGAGCTGAGACGTGTGGTCTATGCTGTTATTTGCCAAAATGTTACCGCTCCAAAGTTCCATTATTTGGTTTTCGACCCCTTAAGAGGAAAGTTTACCGCAGAGTTAACCACAGCGGAGGTCATGGGCTTGGTGTGGACATGAATTGTGATCAGTTTAACCAATAAGTAATTGTTCCTTCTCAGAGTGTTGCTTTTTAAAGATTTTCAGATGCCTGAAGAGTTACAAATGTCCAGTGCTTTTTAAAAAATGAGAAGTAGAATTTTGTGTAACAGAAGGATTTTTTTTTGTCTTATCTCTTAAATTACATTGTGATCCTCATAGTGGACTGGGTTGGGAACATCTTCATAAAGGTTCCTGCAACTTGCTGCTTTCTGCATCAAAGAAAGAACGTTGCTGTGGCAGAACTTGCAAACTCTGCAGAGTTTGACTGGACAGTGAGACCCACCGACTTTACATCCCAGATTAGTGATGGGAGGTTTATCTAAGGTTTTTCATCATTGTTATTTCTACAACTTCCCTTCAGTTTGGGCCATTACCAACCCAACCCAGTCACCAAGAACATGTTGGCATTGTATGTTTCTGCAAACCATGGATATGTTGAAACTTTCTTTACGTTCAAATTTTACATTTCAGTTTTCAATTTCATGTTCCGCTTTGTGCTAAACCTAACCAGACAAAAACCAAGGTCCCCTTTATTTGTCATTACATCAGTGCACCTCTTGCTTACCCTGTAGCATCCAGCTGTAGTGCCTTTGGTGTCCAAACAGGTCACCATAGTTCATATATTTGAAGGCAACCTTCTTTTCAGTCTCTGTCACACACAACTGACCAATCAATGCAGAAGCCTCAAACAAACCAAAACAAGGATTTAAGGTGGGACAGTTGTCCTGGATCAGAAAGTCTTCTATCCTCCTGAGGAATTCTGGGACGTGTAGGAGCTCAGAAACCAAAGCAGAACTGAAGGAAGCAGGCTGACGACGACAGGGGCCATTTTCCTTTAACATGTAATACATAACAATGAATGCTTTCAAGAGTCCATCAGTCAGTAGGACAAGACAGTAGGCCACCTGTTCTCTACAACGGTGCAGAGTCCACACTCTGCAGAGCCAATCACGTCGCTCGCTCTGACGACGTCTCGGAGCTCGGGGACGCGCCCGGAGACGTGGACGCGGAGGAGTGGTCGGTGTCGTCCAGCTCCTTTTGGAACCCGCCGTCGGTACCGGAGGAGGAGGAGCGCGTCGTGGCGGAGGCTCCCTCCCGCTCGCGCTTCTTCTGCTTCATGCGCCTGTTCTGAAACCAGATCTTCACCTGCGTCTCGTTGAGCTCGAGCGTGGCGGCGATCTCCACGCGCCGCGCCCGCGTCAGGTACTTGCTGAAGTGGAACTCCTTCTCCAGCTCCGTCAGCTGCCGCGTGCTGAAGTTGGTGCGCATGGCGTTGTTGTGTGCGCCCGCGAGGCCGAAGTCCGACACTTTAACTGGATGGAGGGGGGGGAGATGGAGAAGCTGTTAGAGTCTAAATGTGCAACAGGAACTTATTTTGGTCATATGAGTGAGAAATAACACGACACAGCCGAAATGTCTCATATTCTAATATAGTCATGCAAAGAAGTCGGAGTCTGGCCTGTATGACTGAAATGTGTTTGTGAATCAAGAGCTAAACTGTTGTCCTCTCTCTCCCTCTCTCTATTGTTATTATTATTATTATTATTATTATTATTATTATTAGTAGTAGTAGTAGTAGTAGTAGTGGCAGTAGTAGTATTTTGTATTTGTTGACATCTTCAAACTATCACAACATGCAAGCAATGTCACTGGTAAAAGGCCGCAAGAAAACACAAGTTGAATATTAGAAGAGAAAAGGCAAATGCAAGAGAGGCGGGAGGAGGCAAAGGCTGGTGAACGGGTGGAGGGATGGAGGGTGGGGGGTGCTTTAAAAGATAACAGAGCAGGACAGACTTCCCAGGGAGAAATAAGCCGTCTGCTATATCCATTAAGACTGTGTGTGTGTGTGTGTGTGTGTGTGTGTGTGTGTGTGTGTGTGTGTGCGCGCGCGTGCGTGCGTGCGCGTGCGTGTGTAGGGGGCATATCAGCCGTCTGGGGCCATACTGGACCCAAGCCAGACCCGCTATCAGTCTAGAGATACTGCAGTGAACGAGAAAAAAAATCCTTAAACACACAAACGCCGTTTTTAAATTTGCTTTAAAACGATAAAATGTTGAAAGTTGAGCCGATGTTATGGGTTAACAAGAACAGGAGCATTATATGTAAAAAGTTCATGTTTTCTTTTTAAATTCTCTTTGTTCAGTTCAAATCTTGTTGTTCTTCTTCTTCTTCTTCTTCTTCTTCTTATTATTATTATTATTATTATTGTCAGTTTAAAGAGATTCAGCAGTCAGCTGGTGTCTACATTATTTTAAAAGAATATTTTTTCTTTTTTTAATGTTGAGTCAATTTATATGTTTTTAAGGGTGATCAATTTAAATGCTTCATTTTTGATGCAGTGTTAGTCCTTATGGTTTCCACCATGACAACAAATGTTTTATTGTTGTTGAAAGATCTGTGAAATGAACTCAAAATAAAACAGTTCTTGTAATATATTTTTTTCTTATTTCTGTCTTCTTGGAAGTTTACAGTGAAACGAATTCAGACGTGAGTGATTGAGACAACTGAAAAGAAGAGAGAAACAGATGGAAAGTAGCATTTACATTAGAAAAGTGTGGCGTGTGTGTATGCAGAGGAAACTGAAAGTGAGGCCTGCAGGGAAATGAAACGTTTTATAAGCTAACAGCCTGTTATTTACAAAATAAAAATACATAAAGAAAAATGTAAATTTCGTTGTTTATCAGTGAATCTCGACAGCTGATGCAGATGGTCGCTTTATCAAAGCGTTTAGATCATAATAAAATGTTTTTTTAGATCATATTAAAATGTTTTAAAGCTTGTCCCTGGCAGCTTTCTTTTTCTTTTTGTGTATCTGGCTGTTGTTAATCGATGGAGCTGCTTCTTTTAAATCTTTTGGCCCTAACGTTTCTAATGAGCCACTGTGATAAATGCAGAGGAGGCCTCTGCTCCGCATCCTCAGCGGACACACACATCACTGAGGGATACGGAATCTCAGCATTTGACCTGCAGGCTCGACCCTTTAATAATGCTTTGACAATAACCTTAATAAACAAAATTAACGCCAGAAATATCAGCCGCCCTCCCTTACCTGTTTTAGGCGGGTTCCTCTTCACCTTCATCCAGTCGAAGGTCTGCCCCTGGCCGGCCTGCTGGTTCTCCTCATCCCCCCTCTCTCGGTCCTGAGAGACCGGTAGCTCCCCGTAACCTCCTCCGTGTGGGAGCCCCAGGTAGCCCGCTGCGTCCAGTCCCCCACCAAGCTGCTGGGGGTACTGTGACCCGGCCAGCGCGCCCTGAGGCCCGCAGTAGGCCCCGGCCAGGGCCCCATAGCTTGGGCCAACGGTGCTAGCAGAGCTGGAGAAGGTTGATTGATGATAGTAGGTGGAGGCCACAGGCTCCTCCATGAAATACTGGGAGTGAATGGTGTTGGGAGGACCCGTCGCAGCAGCATACTCCGTGTTTCGGGCGCACGCCTGACCCGCATAGGCCCCGGCGTTGCCGCTGTTCCCGTTATTATAATGAGACAGTGTTCCGCTTTGTAAGCTTTGGGTTTGGTGAAGGTGAGGATGATAGCCGTTGTGCGTCTGCTGATGCTGTTGTTGCTCGTGATGATGATGAGGATGTTGCTGATGATGCTGGGTCGCCCCTGTGGTCCCGTGCGCTCCTTCACCTCCAGTGCGCCCGTACAGCCGCCCGTCCCCGGTGTAACCCGCTGCCCCGGCGCTGCTGTCACTTCTCGTCCCGTTAACGGCAGATGGAGAACCGGCTGGTCCTGTGTGGAAGGCGCCGGAGGTCACCTGGAAGCCCTGATGCTGATCCAGAGGGTGGTGGTGGTGGTGATGCAGATGGTGATGGTGGTGGTGGTATCCAGACTTAGGCGCAGAATAAGCGCCGGTGCCCGGTCGGTTACAAATGGAGTATTCCACAAACGAGTTCATGTTGTCCATGCAGACTGGAGGCACGGTGAGGCTGAATACAAATTAAAATGATCAGCAGGAAGCAGGAGCCCACAGATGAAGTTAACAGAACTTAGGAAAAAAATATCACAAATCGAACAATTCCATTTAAAAAGTTTTCAAAAGTAGGCCCTAAATAGTTTGATGTGAAATCCCTGTGCTGAGAGCATAAACCGCGAGAACAGATGAAAGAAACACAAGAGAAAAAGAAGTATTTTTTGAAAAAGTGCATACACTCGGAAAAAGTGTTCAGCAAAAAATCAAAACGTCAGAAGGTTCCAACGTGAAGGAAAAACGTGGAGTCTGCACGTCCCCAACCCGAAACACACATGAATAATGTGCTCCTCTGTGTGATTGTGCGCGTAAGCGGAAGGCCTGACGCTGTCAATGGCTCAGCTCAACCTGTGATTTCCAAACGCTCATCAGTGACACGAGAAAACACCGCGAGAAGACAGAGAGAGTCCAGTCACCTCATCACCCCCACACAGGTTCCACTCCGTCCCCCTCCATTCTCTGCTTTCCTTAGTTTCTCTGCTTTCTCCTCTTTGCCGTCTCTCTCTCTCTCTCTCTCTCTCTCTCTCTCTCTCTCTCTCTCTCTCCCTTTTTCTCTCTCTTTTCGGTGTCACTTCTTTTCTTACCTCTGCCGCGGGTCACGTGGTCCGTCGTCATGTCGCCTATGGTGACCGGAGGCCAGAAGATTGTCAGCCGGTCTCAGAAGCGGGGGAACCAGCCTGTGTGTGTGTGTGTGTGTGTGTGTGTGTGTGCGTGTGTGTGTGTGTGTGTGTGTGTGTGTGTGTGTGTGTGTGTAGGGGAGGGTTCGGTTTAGAAGTGGAGTTTGCGCGCGCGCGCGTTTGCGCCGACGCACGCGCCTCATCCATCACTCGCCGTGACATTAGCACGACAAAGAGACTTCAATCAAATCGGCCCATCAATCTGATATCAGCACGGATCTGTCAGAGCAAAGAGAGAGGCAGAGAATGAAAGAGGAGCTGTGAGCCAGCCTGCTGCTTCCAGACCTCCTCACAGCAAACGCTCCGAACCAAACTTACAGTACACTGCTTCAATCGCTGCTTCTCTGCCTGCACAGCCCAGAGCTGCTGCACGCTGCTGCCACAGGCCAAAGCTAGCATTCAGCAAACACTTTTCCAAATCCTGCAGCTATTGCGTTCACTATGACTGTGGCTGCTGCTACACAGTGAAAGTGTTAGTGTCAGTTCGCCCTCATGTTGGGGTCCTGGAGACCCTCAGCCCTCTTTAACAGCTCAAAAAACAAACTCAGCATTGTTTTTTCAGCTTGATAATTCATGACTCTTCCTGATTGGACAGCGTGATTTGTCACATTGTCACATTACTTCTCTTTGGTCCGCCAGCTGTAATACATGCAGGCTACAATTCATTTTGTGTGCTTTTATCTGAGATTGGTATTGACAGTAGTTTTTATGCAGCTCCTAAAACATCAATATAGAATTTCTGTCAGTGGAGGTTCATAACATTTGCTCATAAGAGATCTGAGAGGCAGTTCAGCATCTCTGGGGTCTAACTGAGCCCAGACACAATCACTCACCAAACAAAGAGACTGTGTGCTGTTTGCTCATGTGCAGCTCATGTAACATATAAAGCATGACATATTTCCTCATTTGCTGTATTTAATGATTTAAGTTCATGTCTATATTTTGTGACTTTCTTCAATGTGTAAGTCCAAAGTGAAGTGTTACTTCAATGCTTTCCTACATACCAGTTTTTAATAAGGTCATAACAAAAGCAAAAGTATACCTGAAAAGAAAAAAAAAAAGTTGATTCTGCAGTTATTATAATAATTTTCCTCATAGAGCTGTGAGGTCTGTGGGACTGGAAGCAAAGCCAATGGCAACAAAAATCAAGCTTTAAAAAATGAAGTTTAATTCCAGTTTAGTCTAAGCTTTCATAACTTTGTCCATCATCTCTATCTTATGATAACATTTGACTCACCAAAGTAATTGCTGAGATCTCAGCAGAGAACACTGTAACCACAACATTTTTGAGGAACAACTGTACGGCATGCTGTCTTGCACCACACATGGAAAGCCACCATCAGCTCTACAGTCAAACATGTCTTGATTTATAAGATCTGGGCTCCTCACAGGCACTGAGAAGCCTCAAAGAATGATTTCTGGTCTGAAGGATGTAGCCTGGGAAAAGGGACTTGGATCTGGACCTGGACCTGATCTATTTTGTGTTTCTTACCGCATCATACTTCTTAGTAGCAATATCGCTAATTTTGCATCCCAGCAATTTGGTGACACCGTTGTTAACATCACAGATAGAAACGACTGACAAACCTCCAAAAATAAAGGCTGAGGTGTTGTCTTTAAAAGGACATTCTTTCAGTTAGCTCTGGGCTCAGACGTGCAGTTTTGGATCTCAGCCCAGGGCTAACTAAACCCCCCTCCACGTCAGGATTTCCCCAGCTTTTCTAAGATAAATAATGTGAAAAGAGCTTAGAACCAAAGCAGTGTGTTCATTGACCACAGAGCTGGAATCAAGTCATGCGCAGTGCGTTCTGAAGATTGCAGCCTCGGCACATAGAAAGGTTAATAAATAGAATAAAAACAACTTTTTTTGTGTTTGCTTGGTTGGTTGGTTTAGTTTGGTTCACCAGCAACCAGGAAATACAAGAGTGAAAATCTTTCCATTATTCAAACCAACACTGCCATAGAACTGATTTATCAAGTCAGACTGTAAATCTGCTGTGAACATCTTGCTGCTACAGTGAGTCTAACACTGTGCTGAGTGCCAGCTGTTCAGCTCTGACATTTAAATCTGTCAGTGTGTGGCTGATTGACTGACTCACTGACCTCCACTGTAACATCCAGCACTGACAGAATGGCTCCATGAAACGCTGCAGCTTCATGTGTCCTCTCTGTTTGTGCTTTGCAGTCATTTTCCCATCAGCTCCGATCATCGCCCCCCCCCCCCCAAAGCCCAGTTCACTAACACTGATCATCACTTCAAAGATTATTGATTTGAGTTTATCTCTTCTTTGCACATTTTCCTTACAAGATAGAGGATATCTTTTAATGGATTAAAAGGTTTCTATTGATCAGAGAGCCCGATGGCACAGACTTTTGGGAATCAGTTTACTTTTCAACAATTGGATTGTGAAGCCATAGATTTCTGATGGCTGGATGTGCATGTGCGAGTGCATGTGGGAGAGTGTGTTTGTTTGCTAATTGAATGAATGAGCTGATCTGTTATAGAAATGAGGTTAAGGCAGACAGGAGGCCTTCTGGTTGGCCAAGCCCTGCTGCTCCAGCAGGACAGGAAGCAGGGATATCTTCGACCTCAACACAATGTTCTGTTTGTGTGAAACAAAGGCAACTGTGCATATACTTTTTACACAGGGTTGTTGTTTTATTGTATGCTTTGGTGGGAATGTCTATCCTTTATCATTGTTTATTTCAGTATGCAAAAATGGCAAAAGGCAAAATCTCTTCATGTGTTTATCAAATATTTGCTCATGATGTGTCAGTTTCAGGGTTTGGACACCTTCTCATTACAGATTAACCCCCCTATTATAACTGACTCCAATGAACCCGTCATCCATTTCTCCCCTCCAGAGCCTCTGTGAAGGGCCTGACAGCAGACGCACCGCCGTCCCGCCACCAGGACGATATCAGGACGAGCAGCGTGGGCGTGCAACAAGGAGGGAGGTTAATGATCAGTGAGGGGCTGAAAGGAGAGAGAGACGCAGAGCGAGTGGGCAGGAAGTCTGCAGGAACAGACCGGGACAAGAAGACGAAGATTAAATGACGCCCACACGGCTGTCTGAGCAGTGAGGAGACTACAGGAGAGAGAGAGAGAGAGAGAGAGAGAGAGAGAGAGAGAGAGAGAGAGAGAGAGCCAGGTCAAAAAGTCAGCTTGTGCATGTAATTGTTACATATGTGATAATATGTCCATTTTTTGTAATTCATACTAATTCTGTCGCACTTTTATTTACTCTTTCTTTGTTTAGAGCTCTTTGTGTGTTTATTCAGTTTTTAACATGCAATCTGTATCTGGCTGTTATCAATTGATCAATTAATCACTTAGTAAAGAACAGAGTCACAGATAATGGTGAAATATGAACAGCACAATTTCCTGAAGGGGGATGTCATCAAAGATTGTTTTTCAAAAGCTAAAATGAAGTTAATGCCGAATAACACACAGAAACGAAACAAATGCTCCTAACGAGAAACTGGAAGAAGGGAATTTGTCATTTTCACTTGAAATGGAAAAAAAAAAATGGACTCAAACGACCAGTTGTCACAATGGTTGCTGATCATTGTTGTTATGATTGAGTGATTTATTGTGTCTGCTCTTCTCACTTTTCCTCTGCACAGTGTGGGCTCATCTGTAGCTTTTTGATGGGCAGCTTGAGATAGCAGAGGCAGAGGCAGGTGACCTTTCAGCATGTTGGGCTGATCTCCCTCTTACGAATGAGGCTAAACTTTAAGTCAGAGAGCTCCTGCTCCTGTTTTAATTGAGGTCTGTGAAGATTCTCGTTCATCAAGGTCATGGTACCTCAAGCAAGTCCAGCTGCCTTTGAATTGCATTTAGAAGTTTTAATGTATGATGATGTTTATGTGTACCACGCACCAAGCTTTCAACTAACTCCAGTGTAAACCCATGCACAGCAAATCAAGACGGTCAGAGCAAGGTGACGAAGTACAAAGAGCAAGAAAGCACAAACGGAGA
Organism: Chaetodon auriga; assembly: GCF_051107435.1. Classification (NCBI taxonomy): domain Eukaryota; kingdom Metazoa; phylum Chordata; class Actinopteri; order Chaetodontiformes; family Chaetodontidae; genus Chaetodon; species Chaetodon auriga. The sequence goes on from NC_135089.1 coordinate 20,981,514, forward strand.
AGGTGGAGTGCATGGATGGGTCAAAGAAACACAGTTTTCACCCAAGACACCGGGGTTTGTGTCCCAGAGTGAATGACCTTGTCCTAAACTTAACCAAGCGCTTTTGATGCTGAAATATAACTAAACCATGACCATTTTACAACATTAACCACGTGTTGGAAATGTGTTGAGCAACTGGAGCAGGTGCTCTGGGCATCTAATGCTGCTGCAAATGGGTTTACATTGGAGTTAGCTGACAAGCCATGTGTGTCTCATACAGATGTTCAAGGGTACCTTTTCCTATATTAACTTTATATGGCTTACATGTTAGCAAGCAGTTGGCTATTTACACATCCTGCTGACACAGAGCAACATTATCATTCATTTGGAGTCATGTTTGTGTCCACCTCCATAAATCGAAATCCAATTTTCACTCTCTGTTTTTAGTCTCTACCAACTCCTGAAGGAAAAAATGTAGATATTTTTGTGTTGTGCTGTTAAATGCTGCACTATGTGCACCGAGTAGTCAGCAACTCTGTCTCTGTGGATGGAAGACGTACAGGAAATAAGACTTTAAGAAATCTTCCGTTAGGAGGAACCAAGCAATAAATTACACTGTAAGTACTTTTTAAATTACCCACATGTATTAAATAATTTTTACAGCAAGGGACCATCCAACTTCAATATGTCACTTTAAAAATAGCCATGCCAGGAAAGAGAGCCAAACAATGTCTGGCACTTTAACTTTTAATATATATCATGATATACTGACTTCCACTGTGCCTACATCTGAAAAAATTAAAACCTCAGTAGTCAGAGAAATGTTTTCAGTACCAGCAGTGCCACTCAGAACGCTTCAGCTGTCTGTTGCTTTCAGAGAGTGTTGCATTCTGGTTATGAGGATGCTTGCTGTGTTGTGAGGACCATGCTAGTGAGCCTTGGCTCGCGACTCTCTGCCGTGGATTTACAGCTGGCCTGTGTTTGTCAATGGTAGATTTTCAGTGCTCATGTAGTGTGTATGTGCAGCAGTTAGCTCTTGATCACAAGCTTGTGTTACTTTGTGCCACTGAACAAAAACAAGGACTTTACTGCGAGCTTGGAACTCAAGCTGCTTCTTGACAGGCTGACCTTCATACCTCCTGTGGGTCATGGTTTCTGTCTAGTCTCAGGTCACGAGTGGAATCTGAGAATCAGCTACACCTCACACTATCTGTTCCTGCTAGTGTTTCAGCCTGCTTGGTCTGTGTTTTTTGGGATGTCCGTCCTGGATGTACCACAGTCTTGGATCAGGGATAATGAAGGAGTACGAGAAACGTAGCAATCTGATTGGACACGTAAGTTGTCTGTCCTTTCCCTTTCTCTGTCTCTAACAGTCCTATCAGACAGGTCAAATGACTCCAGAACCAGGAAGTTATGCTCCAGTATTCCTGGAAAAGAGCGGGGATGTGTGAGTGTTTGTGTGTGATATGAGGGGCTTTTTGGAAATCCTGAAAGATGATATAGGAGAGAAAGTGAAAGAGAGGCATTGACGGAGTGGAAGGAAGAGAGGAGTCGTGCATCCAGACCGCTGATGTCGTTGCATTAGCTCTGAAACCTGAACCACTGATGCAGACACATAACAGCATTTATTAACCGTTATTAATAACATTTACACACACACACACACACACACACACACACACACACACACACATCTCGGGTGATGGACAAAGAGATTTTTTCCTTCATGGTGTTTTTGATGCTGTCAGTTTAAATGTAATAAATCTGATAATAAAGGCAGACAGCAGAGTCGGCCATATTGATCTGTACTTTTCTCACCATTTTACCAGTTTTGAGGCAGTATGTGATGATAATTAGGTCTTCCAGTTGGTTCTCTTAGTTTTGAGTTTCATTTCATTCAGCTTCAGTGGAGTCACACGGTTATTTTAATGTAATCTTAATAATTTTGAGGATTGGTCGGACGCTGTCACTTTGAGGTAATTGTGACAGCATCTCTCACTATTTTCAGAATTTTTACAAACCAAAAAATCTATCAGTTGATGGAGAAAACAATCAGCACATAAATTCAACATATCCATAGTGAAAATAACTGTTAGTTGAAGTTCTGTGCAAAATAGTTCAATATGAGCTCCATCTCAAACAACTACAGCAATGAAATCCTGCTTTCACATGAATGCAGGAGTTATAATAATCTGAATAAGAACATAACAGTTGAGGAGGAGGCCTTTTTGTGCACTAAGTACTTTAACTTTTAATACTTACAGTACACTTTCCTGGTTATACTTTTACTTAAGTAACATTTCAAGGCTAGACTTTTACTTAGTGGTTTTTTACACTTGGGTTTTGGCACATTAATTAAGGATCTGAATTCTTCCTCCAGCCTCTCTGTCTATCGAGGTAAACAAACTGAGTAGATATATGAATTTATATAATTGCTATGTTTTTAACAAGCTAGGTTAACACTCCCCCGGTCTAAATGCACCTATGTGTTACTGAGCCTCCACCTTTAAGGTAGATGGTAGCCTGTGTATGTGACGTAGTGCAGTCACAGAAGAGCACATGGTAAAAGGAGTCATTAAGTTACTTTAGTCAGCCATAATGTGTATTGTGTTCAGTGTCACAGAAGAGAAATAAAAAGTCCCTGTTCATGCAGTGTTATTACAGCGTGTTCCTGCATTCTTCAAGTCAACGTGTTTATTGTCATGTGTACAATAAAAGACAAACAAAGCGTAAAAAATTAAAAATATAAAATACAATTAAGATAGTCAACAACATAATTAGTGAAATATCAGGGCTGCCAATGCTGAAGGCTCCACAATGCAGCCCTAGCTGGCAATGTGTCGAGCTGGCATTCAGATATGTGGACGTGCACTTTCCTGCTAGATTTCTCTGTAACATGAACACAGTAGTTCTGCTGTTTATCTTGTGGCCAATAAACTGATAAAAGATAACTTGATTATCACTGACATGTAAAGTCCTGTTCCTGAGTATCATAAACTGCAGCGCAGTGTTTTGACATTTGATAAGGCCTTAAACACATTCATCTGTTACTCTAGCTGGATTTCCTGCATCTGATTACATTGTCTCAGTGGTACCTGAAGCAACATGCCGCCACCACTGCAGCCCTTGCATTGTTTAACACAGGCCTGTTTTCAGTCTGAACCCTCATTAAGTCTGCCAACTGCTTGAGGAAGTGCTGGTAATCTCAACATACATATAGCTCACACACCTCCAGGTAGTAAACAGGTGTTTCCTTTGTCTGGAAAGTCCCTACACACATTTCACCGTACACCTCCAACATCAGTGTGTCCCACAATTCATCGTCAGCCGGAGCTCCACACCAGTCCAGCAGTTGGCAGTAACGCACTTATGAGCTGGTTTTAGGACTGATAATGATCAACAGACATGAAGAAGCTGAAGATCATGACACGCTGGAGTCAGAGTGAATGTTATCATTAATTAATTAAGACACTATACAGGTACCACAGAAACTCCACTGATGATCTGCGCTTAATATCAAAAATCTGTTCTTGATGAGACTAATAATGATATTGAATATCAGAAAATGTAAAAATGACTATGTTCTTTACCTCAGAAATAATTTGAAATAGTATTGTGTTAAGTCTCCTTTATGTACCATAGACCTCCATGCTAACTCTATTTTTGCTTAATTCTGTTGTCTATGGTTGATCCTACTTATTTGCTTATTATGAAAAAATTAAGTAAAACCAACAAAGCATCTGAGCTGAATCAAACCATGCATTTGCATTGGCATGAGCCACATTACTGTGGCCCAGCAGCCCTAGTGAGCTCTGATGACTCTCCACTCACTGCAGTCATAACAGACACCCTGTGGCAGTTACCAGACATTCAAAACACAAGTAGCTATCTGACTGCTCGCAAAACCTGGAAGTGTGGGTATTGGAATGGACCCTTTGCAATTCTAAAAAGATTTTTCTATTGATTTCAACACACTCAGTCTCCTTGAAGGCAGCCTCTAGTGGCCGTTAGAAGAACTGCAGCTGAAGACAGGCTTGGCATCAACATGTTGCAGTCATTGTTTGGAAGAATACTTATTACCTGTTAAATAAACAGAAAATGTTCTAACAGAGGTCAAACGCTGGAGGTCAAAGTAGCTATGCAATATTCCTATGTCCACACAATGATGATATGAGAGAAAAGAGGAGGCAAATTCAGAGCTGGAGAGGATTTTCCTGCTGCTTGCGGCTTATCAGCCACCTCTGATAAGACACTGTCAGCCCGGACAGTCTTATCTACACAACACATTTACACCCATGCTACGGCAGAGGAGACAGGCCACAAAGGACAGCAGCTGCCTCCAGCCAATAGCCCCTCATTTTTGTGCATATGGCTCTCAGTATAAATGGATTTCATCTTGTTAAAAGAGAAATATTGTGAGAACTGAACTCTTAAAGATGAGGCTGGTATGTTTTTATTGATATTAACAGATCACATGATCCAAACCAGCGGTGAATGTATCCTACTAGCAACTCATCAGTGAGCCACTGCTGCACTGGCAGGCATGTTACCATGACCTCACACACTGTACTTATTTTTAGTCTAACTCACATACGCTATGCCGCCGCCAGAAATGCACATTGGACAATGGAATGTGGATTAATCCACTGATGAATTGTTTGAACACTCCAGTATTTGGAGCACTACATGTGGTAGAAACACCTCACTGACCTCAATATGAACACAATAGTCCTGATTCCAAATGTTTTGAAGCATTCCACAACTTTCCCAGTCTTTAGCTGCTCCTGTCCCAACTTGTTTGAAACATGTTGCTGCATCAAATTCAGAATAATCATATATATATTGTGTTTGTGCTGTTTTCGTTTGAGTATATGTCAAAAAGGATTAGCAAATGATCACATTCTCTTTTATTTCTGTTTTATATGGTGCACACGCAATTCCTTTTGAATCAAGGATGTATTTCGCTATTAGTATCAAAGGAAAAGTACTCATGGTGCAGTGAAATTGTCCTTGTCAGCGTTTTATCATATCATATCTGTTTTTAGATTAATATTACTGTTGCATTAATGCATATGTTGCATTTTACTGCTGTAGAGGTTTGGTTGAGCTCATTTTAACTACTTTATGTACAGTTGGGTACTTTAATCTACAGCAATGCATCATATTCCATAAGATTATTATATATTTGGAGTGCCGCTGTCCTGTGAGAACCACGTATGTCTAAAAAATCAACTTTTCATTAGCTTAGAAAAACTCTGTGACAGTGCATTTACCTGCTAATCCAAGAGGGTTTTTAATAATGGATTTAGAAGCGGGAGAATTTTCTCAGTTCATAAAGAAACTCTTAATCTCTCATCATAAACACTCAAAATCAACAAATGTGGAGATACATGGTTTCCACTGGACAAGAAGGGTATAAAAATTGAAAAGTAACTAGTAACTGAAACTGTCAGACAAATATAGCAGAGTATAAACAAGATATACAGAAAATAGAAATACTTAAGTAAAGTACAAGCACCTCAAATTTGTACTCAAGTGCAGTACTTGAGTACAAGTATGCAGTTACATTTCATCACAGCTCATTTCTTCGCCAATTTGGAGATCAGTGGATTCATATTTAGTCCTTCTATCTAAACATATGGTCTCAGATTCCCTGCAGCCTGCACATAGGCCAAGACAGTGGGTCATTTTCTCTGCAAACACGTCAGCACAAGCTGAATGACAAACAGCCACTTTGCTGGAAGCAGTCAAAGCTGCCACATGGTTTGAAGCTGCTTGATGCTTCTGGTCCACCTTCAGAAGCAATCTGGGTTTTGAAAGGCAGCTCCAGTGCACTCTGCCCTCCAATATCCCCTGTTCAACACATGCTGGCAACAGATCAGTGTTTCCTTCTGCTGCTGCTTCACATCATCCAGCACAGCATCGCCATTCATACGTTCATATTTGACGATTCAGCACCTCACGATTTACAATGCTCTGTCAACAGTCAGCGCTGATCAGGATGTGGCGTGTCCTTTCTGTGGCTGGGTAGACGTGGAGGTTGGAACATTGCATGTCTCTTTTGCAAGAGACCGGAGTTCACGTCTTGTCAAGTGTTTCAGGGTCCTGTCACAGCTGTAGTTTGGTTCATTTGGTCAACCAAGCGGAAAAATGATACGGCTCTCTTTAGTTCCTGTCTGGTTTATGTGTACACTGAAATATTAGAAATGAAGCAGAGGGTGTAAACATGAACTCACACGGACTGACGTCTAATTCATGCATGTGAACTGTAACTTCACTGGACAGGTTTGGTGATGTCATGCAGCGTCATAAAGGCTTTGTTTATCAGTGTCTGATTGATTGTCATCAGTTTCTTACTCCTTTATGTTGTTGCACCCTTCAGATAATACTGATGCTCCTATTTCTTTCTTTCTTTCTTTCTTTCTTTCTTTCTTTCTTTCTTTCATAATGTATTTCTTGCCAGCAATCAGATTACTCTTATTGTTTTAACAATAATTGTTCCAGACTGCACTGAGGGCCTTCAGCATGGACGCCAGAGGATGTTGCATCATCTAAGAGCTCTCGTCCTTTGCCACTGATACCTGCAGAGCCGCTTACATGAATATTATTGAACAAAACACATCTCATTTTCAGCACATTTCATAATTTAGTTCTTACTTAATCATTTGATTTTTTTTTTCCCAGACAGTAGTTATCCTAGAAACATGGCTGCCGGTTAACAGTCTGAGTGGACCACTCAGCATTCTATTTACTAGCCGTTAATTGGTGCATTTGGATTGAATGACAATTGTCCGTGTTGGTCCCTTGGTAAATACCAGTAAATCCTGTGGAATGGCTCTTTATTGACCTATCAGACAGAGACAGCAGTGGGGACTCTGGTGCTTCAACACACACATACACACAGTGATTTGTGTTTGGTGTGTATCCTCCAAGGCTCCTACCTGACAACTCAATATACAGTTGTGTGTATGGGAGAGAAGGCTAAAAACACACACACACACACACACACACACACACACACACACACACACACCAAAGCTGTGTATTGATGTGGCCCTCAGAGGCAGAGGCATTGATCGTCTGCCTTTGGCTCACCCAAAGAATGGATGGGAACTCAGCTAAGTGGATGCTAATAAACACACCATTTGCACTCATATGCACGCAGAGGCAATCATTTCCATATCTCTCTGTTTGTTCCATGCGTGTGAATGGTGTGTCTCTTAGCACACACACATACACACACACACAGCATGTACACGGGTGAACCATGGCCCATGACCCTGCCTTGATCTTCAGCATCCTTTCTTAAAACCTGATCTCTCTCACAGTGGGCAGCCATTTTGGCTCAAAGGACAGGGAGTCAGTGCAGGCGCCTTGACAAATTGTCCAAGTACCAAAACATCTGAAACAAATTACATGTGCAGATAATGAAGCGGATTAACTTACCTGAGAGATTTACAGTGAATCCTATAGATTTAGACAAACAATAACTTAGGGGTCAAAGGCCAGAGGGTGCACGCACAATATTCCTGTAAAAGTTACAGTTGGAAGTGTCGAAGGTCACATGAAAATAGAAAAAGTAACAAATAATAATTGTACACTCTTATTGTTCAGAATGCTTTATTTGATGCTGCAAGCGAGACTCTTAGTCAGTATATCAAACAGTAGACTGTAGAATCAGCATCGTGGGCAACATGAGGTCAAAGGTCAGGGCATTGGAAAAATGGAAGATGATGTCAGATACCTTGTAGCTAATTCAAGGACAACCCTCCTTTACCAACAGCTATTTTGGACAGAATAGTCATGCAGGCAAAGTTTCCCTGTGATCTAAGAGAGTGCTCAGAAGCCCTCTGGTGTTAAAGTGAAACATGGAAAAATACCATGAAAGTAGAATATAAAAGCCTCGTTTGTGTAGCTTGTCTGTTAGTCACATACTGACTCTCAGTCAGAATGATTTTCTCTAGCAGTTAGCGTTTTTCATGTTATCTTTTTTTAGCTCCTCATCATGACGTTCAGCGACAGTAGGAGTCATTATTATTCTGATGTTGTCTCCATCTCTGATGTTGTGAATATCTAAATGCTGTCTTATATCCACCCAATAGGAACCGGAGCGGCACAATAGGCACAGTTCAGCTGAAATCTGTATTTTCATTAAATAAATTGATTTGCTTATTTGATTTGATTATTATTATTAGTTATATTAGCAAATGAAACTTGAAGATTTGGAATACTGCTAGTTGATAAGATGCCATACTGACGGAGCTAGAACAGCAGCAATAGTAGCAGCAGTGTGACCTTCTTGCAGATTGAAACACATCTAAAACCACAAGTTAAAGCCTTCGATCCTCACTGAAATCGGCTTGAGCTTTAAGACCAGCACTCTGCTTTGTGTTGGGGTGGCCTCTGATTGGCTCGCCACATCACTGCAACACAAGAGAGAAGAGAAAAAACAGGACACAGTGCTGACTTCCCGCCACAAGCAGGAGTTTAAGTCAAAGCGGCTGGGCTTCGAATGGCAAACCTGCACATTAAGCAAGTTCTTTTTATTTCAAATGGGAGCCACTAACGGTTGACTCCCAAATTTGTGGTGGCTGTCAGCTGCCCATGTTTACACACAGAGTTAAGGGTTCATTATACTTGAAAACAAACCACATTGCACCACTTAAAACGGGTTTAGACCTATTCCCAGTGTTCACAATGAGCCCTGTGTCTTTGGTGCTTCTGTAGTTTCTTGTGAGAGAAGTCCATCCCAGTCACCATGACTTGAAAAGTTACCAAAAATGTCAGGCTGTGTTGGAACGGGGGTTCCAGACACCATTAGACGATCCAACAACATCCAAGATATAGTCCTGAAGGCCAGCCACAAGGGTCTGTGATATCTAATTTAATCTGCATAATGAGACAGAGCTGTACATCCCCCCGGCTGACAACATGAACACACAGTCGGCATAATTAATCAAACACCCTCGATGAAGGGTTTATAAGTTGCTAATGGCTTTATTCATGGTTGATATGTGTGTAAAGGGCCATGTTTTAAAACAAATATACATGCTGCAATGCAAATGTGTGAATATGCAAATATTGTTTATTTCAAAAGTTTAACTCCTGGACACAAAGCGTCTCGTTCCCTGAAAAGTCCACCCTCAGTGTTTGCGTGCTGGACGGGTGGATGGTGATAATGCAGTTACAAATGTTGCTAATCCATTGATATCTATCCATACTCACCTTCTTATAAAACATTAAGTACTGTACTCATCTATAAATGTCAGTGAGTCAATAATAAAGTTTACTGAATAATTCAACAAGTTTGTCATAAATTTGCAATACAGAAGTTGTTCTAAATATGGCTCATGACTAACCATCCTCTTTTGACAGGTGCCTTAATAGAAACAGGGGCCATGGTCTGCCTTTTTATTAAATTTCGGAAACTATGTTGAGCCCGAAGTAGCAGGCTGATACAGTATGAGACCTACCATGTAGTGACAGCTCTTCATTTTCCATTTAATCCCTCCACTTTGACTTGCAGGGTGCAACTTGTGTCAGCAGCAGGACTGTGTGTGAGGGTAAAGTTTCCTCTTGACGCCCAGGATGATAAAAATCCACTGCTCACATATTTCACCAGTGCTGCTAAGTGGGTGATCTATCACGCCTGAGTTATGCAATATCACACACACACACACACACACACACACACACACACACACACACACACACAGAAATCATAACAGTGATGGTGACGATGATGCAAGAGATAAAGGAGTAGTCTGTGTATTACAGCATGGCAGCAGGTCGACAGGCGGTGACAGCCAGGAGAGAGAGATTATTGGAACACACACACACACACACACACACACACACACACACATACACACAATCTCTTCCTTACACACACATACAGGCACTCAGAAGGTGAGATATGTCTCCCAGCATAGAGATGTACTCTGCTGTAATCTCTTTGTCTACAAGATACACTTAGATGGATGGTTACAGGACAGAGAGAGAGAGTTGCAGCGTACGCCGCACATCGCAGTCTTCAGGCTGAGAGACGCTACAAACACTTTCCGTATAGGATTAATATGTAGTTAATATGCCAGTTTAGTTCTATGTTTGCAGGTTTTAATCTTTTCAAAGGATAGTTGGGATTTCTTCGAAGTCTTTATTAATACAATACTCATCTGCCATGTGTACATTGAAGTGACATTGAGTTACTGGATTTTGTCATCATGCATCCTCTCCGAGCTGCCTGTCACTGAGGAGATTAAACTGGAAGATATGAGAGATCCACAGTCTTCGCTCTGTGCAGAGATGCGTTCTAAACTCCAGATGAGGCTAATAAGCGAAAGCACTTGATTTGTCCCAGGGGGTGTTCAAATGTTTGTTTGTCTTTTTCTATATTTCCACAGTAGTTAATCTGTGTTTCTGTGGAGCTTGACAACGGAAGTCTAACAGATGTCTTCATCTTTCTTTAATGGCATAGTTTTCAGAAATACATTCATTTGCTTTCTTACGGAGAGTCAGAAGGTCAATGCCTCTCTCATGTATGTATAGTAAATATGGAGTTTGAGGCTGCAGCTGGTTCTCTTAGCAGAAAGGCTGCAGTGTGTCTGAATCTGTCTCAAACACTTCCAGAACCACACATTTTAATCTCCTTTGAAGCGATGTGCTGATACTCATTCCTCAGGTTTTACATTTCTCTGCTTATTTTTCCAATTTAACTGAAGGTCTTAATCAGTGGGTGATTAATTCTAGGATCAGCATCGAATTCTCCTGTTTGAAATGGCATTTTGATCTTATGGGGACTGAAATCTATCAACGGTGCCTTAGATCAGGGGGAGTTCTCCATGAGTCTATACTGGGGCCACCGCTGGTTCACGTTAGATGCAGACAAAGCATTGACTCTCATTACTATGCAGATGTAACTTTTTCTTTTGATGATTTTAACATGCTGTAAAGCGACTCCATAAGCGCGAGAGAAATATGACAGAGCACATGACTACAGTTTCAAAGACCTGTTCATTTGCATAAACAGTCATCAAAGATCAAATCTTTCAGGAACCTGCAAACTGTTTTATGTGAATTTGTCACATCTGCATGAGCCAACCACAACTACAGACTTCAGTTCGTACTACTGGTCCACAATGAGGGAAAACACCATATATATAACTGTTTATATCCCTTTTTAAATGTTTGCTGACCATTTTTAAAGCATGCCTGCGACTGGCCCCTGAATACATTTGGTCTTTTACTTTGGCCTTTTTGTGATCTGAAGGACGGGATTGAAGATTAAAGGTTATCGCACACTTGCTGTGGGACCTCTGAGTAGACCTGCCTCAGGAAATTGAGTCGACCTGATCTTCTTTTGAATGATTTCTCTTTTTTTGACACCTTAAATATATTTTTTATTGTGAAAGATTTTGCTTTTATTTTGTTTTGAATGTTTGTTTTTTACCGTATTTGTAACTTGTAGACATTTTGCAATGGCTTCTTATTACTGTTAGCAGTAGTGGAAATGTTCAGTTTTGCCTTGTGCTTCTCTGTTGCATATTATCTGATACTTTCAGTATCATTTCAACATGTGGTCATCACTATTTTGGGATAAAAGGCTAGAGACTATGTGAGAACTGAAATCGCCTGTGCCTCTCAGTGGGATGTGATTCAACAGTATTTCATGAACAGTTTGGATGATGTCAATAATAATCTGTTTAGATTAAATGATGCAAAACATCCTGCTGCAGACCCGTGGTGAGATGGAGCCCCAAAACATACATTTTCTGGTATTGTTTCTCGTAGGAGAACACCAGGTTGTTGTCCTGTCTTGTGTCTGTTGGTTCCCATGGGAACTACATGTGCAGTTTAAAACGTGTGCTCACATGCATAGACCTCAGTTGGGTTTGTCTCAGTATAGTTTTGTTTGTCTTATCATGACCAGAAGGAGCAACATTGTCTTTGCAAGTAGTTCACTTTCCTGCACTGCACTGATCAAACATTAGTAATCAGCAGTCAGAGGGACAGTGAACGTCAGTGGGTCTCTGAATGAATCTATCACATGCCTCATTTTAAGGATCCCATAAAAATACTGAGCTATGTAATGTTTAAATGAGACCCAGATGGAGAAGTGAGGATTCCCTTCTGTTCATGATAAAAAGAAAATGAGAGCACCAGTGGGAGTTCAGCCTCTTCTCTCTGAGCCTGGACTTGCTCTGAAGGTTGTGTTGTTTTCAGCTTATAACTTACAAATCATTCTCAACTGAACACATTTTTTATTGCATGTCATTTTGTTGCACCCTAAATGTGTGACACAAGAAAAAGTCAGATCCAAATTTAAATGTTTTTCTCCTCATTTTTCTCTACTTGAACATTGTGCAGGGTTTATTAAACTATGGTTCAGGACCCTGAAATGACTTCCTAATGTGTGTGCGAAAAGGTCAGGAGAGTATTTTTTTTTTTTTTTCATAACTGGTTATCACAATATTCCTATTTTCTCTGAATCAGTATGTTTGAAAAAAAAAAAAATCAGTTTCTGAGTATACAGTCTAAAAATAATTAAGTGAAAATACATATTTAAACACATACATACATAAATACATATTTAAATTTTCATTAATGATATTAATTATTAACTAATTACTGATTTATTATTATTATTATTATTATTATTATTATTATTATTATTATTATTATTATTATTATTATTAATGATAATAGTAATACTTGTGTTATGTGATGATACCAATAATTCTAATAATAATAAACAAGTCATCTTTCTTTCATTTTGACTCTCCCTATTACAGGCACACACACACACACACACACACACACACACACACACACACACACACACACACCATGCCTGTCACAGGGAGCCAGTCATCCTGTAATGGCTGCCACTGCTCATTGTTCACATCCTGCTTTGTCTTGAGCGCCATTTTGACTCTGTGGGAGGAGGAGCAGCTAGTTAGCATCATGTCCACACACACACTAATGGAGGGGCAGCTAGCCAGGCTAACGCAGGCTTTACTCCACATTCACCCTGCAGAGGAGAATCTGTGCCAGGCCACAGTGAACTTGTGTGCTCACAGGCCGGCTTGTGCCGCTGTGCTCAGCTCCACTGTGCCCTCACAACGCTGACAGTAAAAGGCTTCACTGTAAGCGTTACTCTGCTGTTCTCACATGGTGGAGGGTGACGGCCATGCTATGCTAACCATTAGCTCCTTCTCACAGGCACAGGGCTACCCATGCTAAGCTAACATGTGACACAGGAAAACAACGACCCTGCTGTGCTCTCAGACTGTTTCTCTTTTTATCTGTTCTGGAAAATATCTCATTCTTTCTCAAAGTCATCTCCTCGGGGTTATCTCTGTGTAAACACAGAGGCTGAGCCATTCTGGGCCATACCAGGCTATGACAGGCTACATGTTGTATTTATAATGAAAAGTGTGGGAAAACTAGACACAGCTGTGCATTTAAATTTGAAATCTGCATTCAGTCCAAACTCGGAGCCAGAATTCAAGCGTGTACTCACAGATAAAAATATAAAATGACAAGTATTTCATTATAGTGACAAACTGTATCTTAGTTATTAGAATAAATCCAACAAACCTGGAAATAATAGGCTTATGGTTAATTGCAGTGTGTAAATGTATTCTGAAAATAATTATATATGATAAAAAAAAAATTAAGATACTGTTCATTATTGCTAGTAATAGTAAACCATACAATTATAAAAATTATAAAATGTCTAATAATAAGCTCTTTGTGTAATATTTAGGCTGTTGTAAAATTATTAATTTTAAGAGCATTAAAAAGTCCTCAGTGCAGCCATATGTTTTAATATAATTCATATTCATATCATTCATACAGCCTAGGCCACAGAATAAAACGACATGGGCCACAGTGTAAATGTTTGTGTGTTTTTATTATTATTATTCCACTATGAAAATATATGTACAATAAATAATTTGGATTTTCACTATTAAAGAATCTGAATAAATAAACTAGGGTCTAAAACTCGGGTCATCAGCAGGGCTCCTCTCTCGTCTTGTCTCGTTCAGAGAGAGAATGAACTCATTCTTCCGTTCAGATTTTCTAAGAGCAGTCCAGCGATCTGCGCCTGGACTCCGCGAACAGTTCCTGAGAAGTTATTAAGGATCCATGAAGCTGCACCAGAATGGACGAGAGGACACAAATCCACGCATACTGATCAGGGTTATCAATGGGAACCAAAAGGAGCAGAAACAAGAAAGCAATAAATACCTGAAATTTGGACAAAGGGGGAGAAAAAAATCCACAATGTTTCCATCGTGAAAAAAATAAAAAAATAAAAAAATCCCTTCGATGTTTAAAATTAAAAAAAGAAAATGAACTGCATCTCTTTTTAACTACATTATAGCCGCAAAGTAAAACCAGCAAGAAGACGAAAAAATATATTTAAAAAGGAACACAATTTTCATCTCGAAATGTTTCAGGAATGTTGCCGAGAAGCTTTAATGCTTTTTAAACAGGAGTCCTCGCCGAGTGCTGCCTGCTCCGCTCGATTGTTCATCCACACACACAAACACACACACACACACGGGCCGTGAGTCTGCTTCTCCTCCAGTCTTTATTTTCCCGCTCCGGCTCTCAGAAGTTGAGGTGCTGCAGGTCGATGGTGCACAGTGTGCTTGTGAACAGGTCGAAGTCCTCCTCGGAGAAATCCACCGGACTGTCCAGGGAGCTCTGCAGGCTGGGTGACAGGCAGGCGTCCCCGGCAAAGAAGGTCAGGTCGGGCAGTGTGGACGATGAGGTGGTGGAGGTGATGGAGGAGTCCCGCTGCTCAGAGAATGCCGGATCGGACGCTGGTGCGGGTCCGGCCTCGCTGAGCTGCATCAGGCCCGCGTTGTCAGCGGAGTTCGTGGCGGTGAACGCCGGCGGGGAGTGGCGAGTCGCAGCCGCGTCGGAGGAGCCAGATGCTTCTGGCAGCGGTGGGCGGTCAGGGCGGCTCAAACGGCCTCCCTCCTCCGGCGTGGGCTGTGCATTGTCCCCGCTGTCATTAGCGTAGGCGGTGGGAGCGGGAGCCGAAGATGGATTGCCGTTCCCCGCCTCGCTCTCCGATGTAGCCTCCCCGGTGCCAGAGGCTTCCAGCGGCTGGCTTGAGTACGGGGAAGAGGCATCAGCGCCTTCGAGCGGCTCGAACCCGCCGGGGTCGCTGGATTCGTGGCCGCCTCCACCACCGCCGTCCCGGTGGTGCGTAGTCTGGCGCTTGTGTTTCATCCGCCGGTTCTGGAACCAGACTTTGACCTGCCGCTCGGTCAGATCCAAAAGCGCGGCGATCTCCACCCTCCGGGGCCGGCATAGGTATTTGTTGAAATGGAACTCCTTCTCCAGCTCCAGCAGCTGTGTGTTAGTGTAGGCGGTGCGCAGCCGGCGGGACCCGGCTCCTCCACCATCCAGACTCGCCTGGCTCGGATCTTTAGGGAGACAAAGACAAATAAAGGAGGGAGACACAGAGAAATTATGAGGAGGATTTACAGTGTAAAATCCTTTGAAGCTGTTCTCATTTTTTATTTTAATTTTATATTTCGTTTAAACATGAAATTGCAATCTTCATGAGAGCCCTGTAAAACTCTACAGTTTTATTGCGCGCAAGATTTCCAGCCAAGAAATGAGCTGCTTCAGCATGGAGCAGAAGTCCCCACGGCTCTTCCGTCTGTAATAAAACAGTAATAAAACACAAAAAGTGTGTAAAAAAAAAATACTCCTTCCAATTACAGTAGCAGCCAAAGCCATAACTGTAAGAGCGGAGCAATTTGGTGGTGGTAAAAAAAATAAAAATAAATAAATAATAATAATAATAATAATAATAAAACGCAGATAAAGACAGATGATCATAATGTCAAAGTGGATTTCACTCTTCTGTAAGCCTGGAGTGCAGAGAGCCTGCTGTGAGAGGCTGCAGCATGTGATCAGAGAGATGCAAAGAGAGGAAAATAAATATGTCACGGGATTGGGAGGAAATGTGCAGGGAAATGTGGGAATGTCGATGTGAAACGAATGTGGCGGTATCTGTCAAAAGCATAACTAAAACTCAGAATGGTATTATGAATGAGAGCAGAAGAGGCAGGAAATTGGGCGAGAAAGACGAGAAAACAAGAATGTCCATTCAAAATGAATGGAGTGGGAATGTGTGTGTTTGGAGAAACGAAAAATATGAGGGGGGGGGGGGACTTTAAAATGGAGAGATCGTTATGGAGGTCAGTGTAGCAGATAGAAATGACCTAAACCCGAGAAAATGAGATTGTGTACAGTCTGGATCCTGTGTGGATGTAGCTTATGTCCACCCCAACCCCCACCCCAACGTATTTTGTTCGGTCGCTTTGCTCGCCATTATATTTCCAACCTCCATCCAATATGGCTACCATCTCAGTTGTGTTATGAATATATAATACCAGGGTGATGCTGCTGCTGCTGCTGCTGCTGCTGCTGCCGCTGACACCAAATCACAGCACCCAATGAACAGAATGGTACAGCTGCAATCATCTGCAGGATGGATAGAGACCAAAATCCCCCTCTGTCCGTCTTTATGCGCGATAAATAATTCTTTATGGACAGGATGCATTTTGAAAATTTGGGCTATAGGTGATCCAGAACTAACAGGATGCTGGCGTGAAAGCTTTGCACTCAGCGTTTAGCACAATTCTGCCTCGCCACCATAAAACTGACAGAGATAATGTGTGTAAGACGTTAATGGCTGCATATTTAAATGCATGATGAGAGAGTGTGCAAAGCACTGCAGCATAATGCAGTGGTCTAGATATGGCTTCCCTGTTGACACAGCATCACAGCACTGCACAAGACACACACACACACACACACACACACACACACACACACTGAGGAAGAAAGAGACAATGTCATCCATGCTGTGTGTAATGAATGGTAGGTTATTTCTGAAGTGGAAATGAAATGAAGATGAAGACAGAAAATTAAAGCACAGGATGCACACCCCTCACACTCCCACCGCGCGCGCGCACACACACGCACGCACACACACACACACACACACACACACACACACACACACACACACACACACACACACACACACACACTGGCTCCCGACCCGCATCCCAGGCATACCGACCTGTGGGCGAATCCATGCCCGCCGAAGCGTACCCGGAGGCGGTCGGCGACGGGGAGGACGAGGCAGGGGGGATGATGGATCCACCACCGCTGGAGCTGCTCCCAGGCTTCGGGCACTTCTTTGATGACTTCTTCTCCTTCATCCAGGGGAACTCGTGGGCCAGCGGACCGGCCGGGGTTGCCGTGGCCGTGGCAGGGGCCTGACCGGGCGGACAGGGCTGCTGGGCGGCTCGGTGGTGCGTCTGGAGGCCATTAGTGGCGGAGGTTCTCCGGTTCTGCTGGCTCCTAGCAGTCGGTCTCGGCTGGCTGGCTGTGCAAGGGCTGAGGCTGGGGATGGTGTGCTCGAAGGGAGGCGGAATTACTGTCGACTCCTTGATTGATGAAGTTTGAAATGACTCCAGGACGGCGGGGAAGGACGTCAGGCACTCTGCTAGGGACGGCTGGCTGTTTATAAAACCGATCTCCCTCTCAAATTCAAAATTCATAGCTCCTCAAACCGATTTCACCCTCAAACGGCGAGACCCCCGAACAATCCCTTCCCCAAAATAAAAAAAAAAACAAAACACATGCACACACACACGCTCGCACACGCACACAACACAATATGACTTCTAAAAAAAATAAAACGAAATGAAAAAAACGCACGAGCATGTAGGCTCCCGACCGCAATGGCGTAATGCGGTGGCTATATAATAATTGTGTATATTGGTGATATTACTAGCGTATGGGGACCTGGGTAGGCTAAACTGAAGAACTATGGGGCGAAATTGCAGCCAATTCCTGGTCATGTGATCCAAAGCAGCCAATTGGAGGACCGGGCCTGGCGGCGGCGATGGCTGTGGGAAGCAGCATTATTATTTTTCCACCAAATGCTGTGGCGAAGAGGGGCTTTATCACAGGGCGGCTGCTATTGTGTTGTCTTAACGGGGGGTAAATTCTAGGGAGGAAAATCGGAAGGCGGCCGGTCGCCATGTGCGCCGTGTGGGCGGCGGGTCGGCGCATCCCGGCCCGGTGTTACGCACAAACAATAGAGCATCTCTCGGACATTTTTTCGGTCCTCTGGGTGATGTAATGACGGTTAACATTAGGTGAACGGAGCTGGCCAGCGCCGTTTACAATATGGCTCCTTGAGAAGAAAAAAAAAAACTACTGTTTACAGCACTCAGGTCATTAATCTTTTAAAGGGTGACAGAGGCTGAAAATCCCCAACTTAGAAAACTTGGAGAGGGTTTTAGATGGCGCAGCAGCTCACGAGGAGAGGATGATGAAGATTTCTACTCAGCGGTAGTGCAGATGAAGCAGATTGGCTTCTAACAGAGCAGAGACAGAAACTTAGATTTAACTGTGAAGAGAGGCAGAGAGAGGGAGCCTGTTGGTGTGTAAGTGCACATTTTTTCAAATTTTCAATAGACTTCTTGGTGTATTCGGGATTATGCTGCTTTGAAAATAGTTGTCGGGGCTTTCGACCGTGTGTGCGTTTGCGAGAGGGAGGGAGAATCCTAAATACTGCCTGATTATAACTAAAATGGTCTCCGCACAATGCAGGCTCCAAAATTGTTCTTGCAAGCTGCCATGGTTCTCTCAGCCCCTCTCTCCAGCGTGATGTGTGTTAAAATGTTCGGTGTGTTTACGCAGAGAGAGAGTTCACAGGGAGGTCGCGCCGTGCAACTGGAAACAGGAGGGGAGAGCGCGGGCCTCCTGCTCCTCCTAATACTAAAAATAATAGTACAGCAGCAATAATATGGATGATAATAGTAAGTGAGAGTGTGCTGAGTGGCCTTCAGACTCAACAGGACGCACATGTAGATTTTTATAAAGATCGGGAACTGGGGAGCAGAGGATATTTTGGGGAGGGCCAGAGGAGCCCCGAGTGGAAAAAACAGAAGTGCGGTGATCAATCTTTCTCTCCCTGCAAAGAGCCTGACAGCAGCCCCTCTGTCTCCCTAAATAACAAGGAAATCTGCAGTCTTCCTCTCTATGTCTCTCTGCTTTTAACGCCATTATTCTCATGCTTTATTTTTAGTGTTTTATTTTCTTCTTTCTTTTTCACTTATTTTACGCGCGGCAAATACGCGCCTTTTGTGCAAAAATGTTATCTGTTAAAATAAATAAATAAATAAATCATTCATGGACATAAAATATTTAGCTAGCAGCCCCGTCTCCCACTCTTTCCCATGCCATTTGACTCTGAAAAAGAGGCAGAAAAAGCAGAATGTGTGTGGGAGTGAGCGCCATTGAGCGCAGTAGAAAGCGCAGGCAGTGAGTAGGCCGATGAACACGCACAAGCCCAAACACTGCAGACACCAACTGCTGACTGATCATAGTATACCGGCTACTTTTCTTCCACTCATTTTATCACCATGTTTAATTTTCAAATTATATGTTTTATTTATTTATTTATTTTGGTTGGGAATTCAGACAATTTGTTGGGGTTTTGGCGGAGAGCAGACGCTGTTTTTTCATGCTCGTCATTACGTGGGAAGCGTGGATTGGTCGACTGAAGATGGGGATTTTTTAAATTTTATTTTGGCTTATTTTATTCAGCAGTCCGTTGTTTTGTTTTTGGGGTTATTGTTAATGGTACGGTAAACCATTCATTTTCTCTTCCAGTAACGATTGATTTAGTCAAATTTAACATGTAATGACTAATGATTGAGATCTGAGGTTTGATTGGTCCTAGACCTGTTTCCTTAAAAAAAAAAGAAAAGAAAAGAAAAAAAAGAAAAGCTTCAGATGCAACAATTTATGAATTATTGTTCTTTCTCATTCTGTTCAATGTAGTGAGGAAAAATTGACCAGGATTTTTCTATCAACAGTAGGTTTGTTATTGTGATAATAATTATTGTTGCCGTTGACGTTGTTGTTGATGTTGTTTTAATCATATGGACAGCTACTGCATGATAAAACAAAACATCTATTTATATCTGATAGCTAACTTCTGAATAATATACGCTATCTAAAAATCCTAACCTTGCTGAATGGCAGTTGTAATTTTTGGACTTTGCCACAGTTTCAGTCTGTGCGCCTGGCAGTGCGCGTGTGTTCTACAGTATAACTGTACTGTTTTCAGCAGTGACTGCGTTGCTGAAGCCGAGCCGAGCTCTCCGTCTGTTTTTATGAGGCAATAAATTAGATCCAATCTCTGCTTATTGGTGTTTTTATTGTCTGTTAGTCCAACGGAGATGTAAAGGGAAGTACGGCCATTATTTATGGGAGGCTGATTTATGTCCCAAGTTTTATGCTGCTCTCAGGCCTCTGAGCACAAGCGCGTGCAAGACGGGGGGAGAGAGAGAGAGAGAGAGAGAGAGAGAGAGGTGAGGTGAGGTGGGGGTTAGAGACCACGTGACCGGTCCAAGGCGCAGGCCCCCGGGCTTTTTTTTTTTAGTCATAAACATCAACACAGGACACACAGAGAGCAGGGGAATCAGCACGCTTTTGTATGAGTGAAAAAGAGAGTAAGCAAGGGAAAAACAATGACAGAAAGAGCAAATGTGTGGCTGTGGTCTCTGCTTTTGGTTCCCACTTTCTGCTCTGGTTCAGAACCAGACAATCAACAACAGTCATCAGTCAAATTTTAGTCAAATGGAATTTTTTGAAGAGCAAAAATGCTCTGCGAGTTTCAGACTAAGAAACAGAAGCCATCTGTTAGGAAACAGCAGCCTACAGACTGATACATAACTCCCACCATCTGCTGGACTGTCCATCTCTCTGTCCTTAGCATGGGACCACATAATGGTCACATGAAGCGAACTCATATTAAAAATCTTAAGTCCAGGTCCACTCACGATGTTTTTCCACAGCTTTCAATCACACCTCAAACTCTTGCTCACTTTTTTCAGAGCAGCAGAGCAGCTGTAGAAGTCAGACTGGCTCCAAAACACCCTGAACTTAACTGCGACTCTTGGAATTAAGTGAGCAATGTAAATGCAGAGGAACAGATTTTTCCTCACGTGAGAAGTTTACAGGTCAGATAGCGTATCACTGTCTTGCTCAAGGACACTGGAGCAGCATGGCTTCCATGTTTGAGTGGCTGTACTCAAGCTGCCTCGCCTGAGTTTGAGCTTTCACTGTTACTGTAGACATTGACTAATAGTATAGAGCTGTCAGACAGAAACAACAGCGCTGAAGTTGATGCTTGCTCCTCAGAGAGATGTCTCTCAGACAATAACAAATCAAGCAGCAACAGGTATCAGGTTTTAGAGGAGGAATAGTTCTTGGATCTGACTGTAGACTTTCACTGAGATGCAGCCCGGGATCTGACGTCAGCATCAGTGGATCAGTGGAGCTGGTCTTTGGTGGTAAATGAATGCCAGTCAGCAGCAAAATAACAAGTAACCACCTTCCTCCTGTCTAGTTTGTCAAGTATAGCAGACTGGACGGAGGTTTGAGGTTTTCCTAAAGGTCAAATATGTTTTTTCTTTTTATTTCTGACATGTTACACATGCCTCTGAGCTTTGGATTGAATTATTGGGAAAGTTTTGATGCAAGTGTTGCCAAGCTGTAGCCTGAGGTACTGACCCTTTATTCAGTCCTGGCATCAGTGTCATGCCATCCCTCAACCAGAGACACGCTGTCTGAAAGAAATCACACCAACACCAACGTTTTGTGCCCTCCACCATCACATCAGACCAGATGCTCTGTTTACAAATCCCATTACATCTGTGAAAAAATGATTTGTGCAAGATTTAAAGTGTTGTATTTACTTTGAAAGGACTCAGGTAAAATAACGGAGATGTCTTGAATCTTTAAAATGTTAACTTTCAGTATGGAGTCATGCTTTGGGCCTCACTGCGTTGTCTCACTGAGGTCAGCTGGTTCTGAAGGATTTAGCAGCTTGAGTCATCCTTCACAGCTGATAATCAGCATAAATGTACACCACCTCAGAACGTGACTTATTTTAAAAGTTTGTTGAGTTCTAATCCTAGACAGCAATTATTTGCATATCTTCCTGAATTTTGCCACAGCTGGTACCCAAGAGGAACCAAGCGGCGCAAAGGGTTGTTTGCATGTTGCCATGACAGTCAAAGCAATTGTTGTTGGCAGGTTTCCACCTGACTCTAACAGTGCCTAACAAAGTGTCACTGCCCTTTCAGATTCAACTTACTGGGTTTTTGTGATGATGAGGTGTTAATAATTATCTACCAAAACTCCACGGGCCCTCTTTTCTCCTGAGAATCACTGACTGACGAAGATAGCTCTGAATAACATAACATTTTATTAAAGAATTGTTTGACAGACAACTCTCTCAACAATGAAAGAAAAAGGAGCTACAAAGGACAAAGAAAGAAGTCGTTTCTCCAAAAAGACTCGTTCTTTTTTCCAGCTAATAGTTTGTCTAAATTTTCTGACTATGCATGGATGGGTCACCAATCCCCGTCCTTGCCTTTTTCCCTGTACAAGCCAAGACATTTATGTACAAGGGTCATTATAGGAACATAAAAACTACTTATTTTCTTCTAAAATACAAGAACTAAAAAATGTAACTTCAGTACAATGGACAAGAAGAAACACAATGTTGTTTTTTTTTTTTCTTTCATAGCAGGTAAATACTAAAAAAGTACAGTATTTTTTCTCAATATAAATACATGAAGGATAAATAATAATAATACAAAACAGAAAGTCTTTTTAAACTGGCTATAACAAATAAATATTTATATATGAATGTTCACTTGAACACACATTGGCGAAAGACGCTTTGATTGGAGGGCCTTCCGTCTTCAAAATAAGATTTTATTATTATTTTTTTAACTTTAACCATCAAAATGTAAACTCTAAGTGCAACAATGATGCCCAGGTGTGAAAAGCGTGAGTGTAAATCTGCACTTTTAAAAACCATACAACGGGTTTATTTCCAGAACAGCCCAGAGCGTAGCCGGGGTCAACCACACGCACGGCTCGTCTTCAGTTTTGAATGCTGGCTGAACCAGGCTGCAATGGTCTCGTGTGTGTTAACCCAAACTCCCTTCAACGACAGTTCAAACAAATAAACCCAGCTGTTTTCAAAATGTGTGATACACATCAGCTCAGATTTCTGGGACATGCATTTTTGTTCAAATATATACCCTGTATCCACGTTAAAAGTCAAGATATGTGAGAACAAAACAAAACAATGCAATATGTGGACTTTAACACATTGGTGTCCGCTAATGTAAGTGAACCCTTGCAAAGTGAGGGAGAGAGGAGGGCAATGACTCACCCAAACATAAATAAATAGTGTTCTCCACTCTTATTATTACCCTGTGTCGATGATGTGCTAAAATAAGAACATTAAAAATTTCTCTTCCATGTCCTCTCATGTGTTTGTTTGAAGATGTCAACAGCTGGGCTAACCTAGCTGTGGATGCATGTCAACGAAAGGAAGCTAGCTTAGCATTGCTGTGCATGTGTGTATGAGGGAGTGACTAGCTAACATAGCTTAGCACAGCCTTTGAGCTCGTGGCTTCTTAAACCCTGTTAGAGTAATGGGAGGGGTGGTGAGAGCATGTGTGGTGATGGATGTGCCTGTGTGTGTGTGTGTGTGTGTGTGTGTGTGTGTGTGTGTGTGTGTGTGTGTGTTGGGTGGGGGGGTGGTCTGTGGCGGATTGTGAGAAATTTTGCCTCCTTCAGAAGCCATGTGCTGCTGCCACAGACAGGAGACGGAGGGTTAGTAGTGATTCAGTCTGGACGGACAGAGACGGGAACGGCACAAGGCAAAAAGAGACAGTGAAGGGGAAGACTGTCCAGTGGTTTTTATGTGCTTCATGGAAGGGAGGGAACAGAGGAAGACTGGTGCTGCCAGCTCCAGCCATATATTTCTGTTCTCTCTCTCTCCGGCTGCTGTAAAGGCAGAGCCCTCCACATAGCTCAGCTCGGCTGACAACAACATGTGTTGCCTGGAGGGGGAGAGAGCTCAGTGTCATAAATCTAACCACCTCGTTAACTGCCCATTAAAATCTCAACTATTTCATTTACCAGGCGGGAGAGCTGTTTGTATATGTGCGTGTCTTAGGGGGGAGATTTTATTATCAAAGTACAATTTTAAACCACATACTAGCTCTAACAGAGCCATTACAGGCTGTTTTACAACATGCTAGTCGAGCTACTGCTGCAGTTTGCTCCGCCCACTCAGAACTGCTTGGAAAAGTCCAGTAATGCATTAGGAATCCTTTTATGATGAGCAAATAATAATTCTGCAATTATTTCAATTATTTAACACATTATACAGGGATTTTCCTTTCAATTTAGACTTTTTTTTTGGTTTTTGATAAAAATGTTTAATGAAAAACTGACATCTCGCCTTCTGCCATCTGCTGTTTGAACACAATAGTCCATACTCCAGTTTTCAGATTGACTGTGCAGATTATCAGTCTACTGAATACTGACTAAACAGTGGTGCTCACCATAGATCCTGTTATGCCATACAGCTGCCAATATGTCTCTGCACCAGTGCCACAAGATGAGCTTCACTGTCCCTGGGGGCACGTGGGAGACAATTGACTGTACACCTCGTCTCCCACGCCTACATTATGCTTCACTGCCCTGGGAGCAAGAAATACTCTCAGGGTCGAGTGTAAATTGCTTTAAAAGGTTCGTGTAACATGTGTAAGCATGGACAAAAGGAAGCAAGAGTTCTAAAATGAAAAATAAATCACTGATAATGTGTTTTACAACGTAAAGCCGTTTTGAAAGTTCAAGTTAAAGTAAAAAGTAAAGTAAAGTAAGCTTTTTTTTGTTGTTGGGGGGGGGGGGGGGGGGCAAACTGATAATGCACTGTTAAGTGATTTAAATGTTTTGGTTTCCTTTCCTTCCCGTATGAGGATGGGAGCTTTCAGTGGTAGAGTCAGTAAGTTTGGTCCTAGCTTAAAAAATCCTTGGATATTTTTGGCAATTACCACAGATGTCAGTACTTTTACAGGCCAGCGATGTGCCTTTTATTGACTCTTTTGGCAACATGAATGGTTTGAATCCACCACTGCGACTTGATAATAGGCATTAGCTTTGCCTTTTTTAAATCAAATTAACTGCATTTTCAAGGTAACAGTGAAAGCTCGAGCCCTAATCAGACTTGATGGAGCTATTGATTAAGGCAGTGGAAACAGGGTGGGGCTGGGCATCACCAAACACTGATGTTCCCCCTTGTGGCTACAGAGCACAGGACAAACCACTGGATGACTCCTGTCTGTCTCGTTCTGTCTTTCCTGCCGCCCCGTTGCAGCAGTAGAGTCCCCACGTGTTAGTAAGTCTGTTAGTGAGTCACGTCGTGTTGTTCTGTCATGTTCACTATTTCCTACGTTGTCATTTTGTTCCAAACCTGCTACAGGTGAGTGAGCTTGGGTGCTTCCTGGATTCTGCCCTGAGTCGAGGTGTGGTGCGCTGACAGCTCGGTATACGTTGGGTGTGTGGGTGGGTCACAGGGACCCGGAGGGCCCCCTCCACCCACATGGTGCTGGTTGGCGGCCGACATGGGCCCCGTGCCATTGTAGTCCATGGTTTGGTGGTGGGGTGGCGTGGGGCCGAGGTGGTTTAGCCCATACATGGAGGGCCCCGAGCCAGGCATGGGTTCCACATAGCTGCCACCCCCCACGTAAACCGGACTGGCCTGCATGTTGGTGGGAGTCCCATAGCCAGCGCTGTTAGCCTGCACTAGACTGTGGTGGGGATGGGGGTCACCGTAGTCCGGGTCTGGGGCGCCATACTTCTGCTGGGGGGGGCAGCCCTTCATTGGGACATTGGAGTAGGCAGTGGACATGGAGTAAGACACTCCCTGATGGGGCTTGCCGAAGGATGGCGGAGATGGGACGTCATAACCTGACCCCCCTCCTCCCCCTCCCATGGGGTGCATTGAGTTGAGGAAACTGGAGGAGGACTGCATGGTCAGGGGTGGGGAGCCAGTTGGTGAGGGCCCTCCAGAGCTGGAGCTCAGGCCCTTGGACTTCTGGTCCTTCTTGTACTTCATGCGTCGGTTCTGGAACCAGATCTTGATCTGGCGTTCGGACAGGTTGAGCAGGTTGGCCATCTCCACGCGGCGTGGCCGGCACAGGTACCGGTTGAAGTGGAACTCCTTCTCCAGCTCAACTAGCTGGGCGCTGGTGTACGCCGTACGAGCCCGCTTAGATGACGCTGACGACCCGCTGGTAGGACTCTTCTCCCCGCTGCTGCCACTTTCTGCTCCTCCTGACGCTGAGGAGAGGAGAGGAAACATTACACAGAGAAAGGCCAAGTGAGAAAAATAGAGGGAAACTGAAATGAAAAAATGGAGAAGAAAAAACTACGGGTACAAAAAAAAAAAACGCTGGAAAATGAAGAGGGCGAAAGAGGGAGAAACATTAAAAAAGGAAAAAACAGTGGCAATGAAAAAAGGAGGACATAGAGCAAAACAGGTAAAAAGATGAAATGAAAATTGGGAGAGCCAGAGACGAAGAGAGAATAAAACACAATCAAGCTGCATGCTGGTGGAAATTGAAAGCATTCAGGTTCTTAATAAAGCAGAAGGGGGTCTGGGCATGCTGGCTGAATTATCCCTTGATATTAGTTGTCAACACTTCATAACAGTGGCAGTTATTAAGAGACGGAGGCCCCGGCGCTGGCCGAGGGCAGCTAAATTGCATCTTGACTGCAAAGACAAACCCCCCACAGCAACAGCAGCTGCAGCACAGCGATTACAGCAGGAACTGAGGTTTGATCTGTACTCCCTTCAATCAGCTCGCCAACAAAAATCAAACTTCTTACCACATTTACTTGATAGTAAGATTGACTGCTAACAGAGCTGAGAGGTATTCAGAGACTTGCTCTACACCTGTGGAAGCCTGCTACCTCGTGCATTGTTAGTCAATCTTAGTGATTGTAAGCGATAACTGTAAATTTTTATTAAATTTTATTTTACTTATTCATTCTGTAATGGCTATGTTATTGTCAGCAGGGCCATAGAGCTTGCTTTATAAAAGATGTTGATGTGACTCTAGATGATAGTTGGTAATCTTATTCAAAGGGGCTCAAGTTATCTGATATAGCAGCCACAGGTAACTAGCATAATTATCCTCCATCCTTTCAATCACTTCTGCCTAAAACTGTTAAAAGAAATGTTTGCAGAAGGCTTCACATCATTTGTTTAGAAGCCATTAGCTGGTTAACCACAAATCAGCTTCTGTCATTTCTATATGTGTCGAATGCATGGTTAGACAAAAACGGCCTGGGTGTTCAGAGGAGGACTCTCGAGCCCACTTCACACATGGGCCTTTACTGTGACACAGAGAAAAGACTGCTGAGTATTAAAATTCTCAGCTTGTGTTAGAAATTAAAATCTCTTCTTCCTCATTTTCAAAGTCACTGCCATTCTTAGCAGTACGGCCACCACTGTGAGAAGGACTTAAAGGTTAGACTACAGTTTATCACAACTTCAGCTGTATTTTTTTTTTAGCTATGGCCATTAGTTCTTTTGGGTATGATAACATCACAGTCACGGCCTCCCTTCATGTCCAGCTTTTGTTGAAACTGTTTGAGAGAAGTGCTGATTCAACTGCACGGCTATTTTGGTGGATGCTGTGAAGCTATGTTGCATTGCACTAAGGGGTGTTTCTAATGTCCAACTAGACTTATATCAATGAGGGTAGAGTAAATAACAGAAACACGTGTCAGAATGATGCAAAGCAGTTCAACAGCAGCACAGACTACATCCTGCAAAATGACCATAGAGTTCAATCAATGCTCGTCTGAACCAGTTTCAATAAAATCTGAATATCAGAACCTTCATGATGGTGGGGTGTATTAGTTCTAGCTGTTCCTAATAAACTGGTAACTTAGTGTATATGTAAAGGTCAAATCCAAAGTTTGTAATGTTGGTATTAATCTTCCTTTGCACAGGAAATAGAAGGACGTTGTGTGAGTGTGCACAGTTGCAGAAGTACAGCAGGTGAGCTCAAGTTTTCTTTTCCTCATAAACTTGACTAATACGGGGGTTTTTCTCATTGTCTGACCCCTGTGGTGCTTCTTGCTACATTTCCAGATGTGGGCAGTTACTTTGGTGCATACTGTGTTATTATAATGACAGCCAACGGCTATAAAAAAAATTATCCTAGTATATTCTTAAGCTTTTCTTAAGGATTGAGATGTTTACTGTGAGTGTTAATGTCAAAAGCTATGACAACTTCAATCCACGACGGTTGGTTTGCTGCTGAAGTAAATGGCTGCTACAGTAGGCTGACTTATCCCAGCAACAGATGAGCCCCCCCATCTTAATGTTTATACCATACTGAACAGCAGTGCTGAACTACAGTGCCTCTTTCATCTCTCTCTCTCTCTGAAATATACCTCTGTTATGAAAATCTTCAAATGTGTCTATGTGCACGCTTGCGATGTGCTCACACAAATAATAGCTGATGCTGTACAGTTCACAGTAAGAACTGAGATCCTATCTCTCCATAATTGTATCTCTCTCAACAGTATAAACAGTTGACTCTGGTGTTTATTTCTACGGCGACAGAAAGACGAGAGAGGTAACCATCACATCATCTGTCTCACAGAGCGGTGACACTCTGGAAATGATTGTTTCAAATTCTCATCAATAAACAGTCTAATCTCTTCTCAACTCTTTGCCCAGTCAACTGAAAGCTTTTTGAATATGAATATCAGACTCATATTCATTATGCCAGAACATATTTTCTCTCATTGATAACTACCAATTCAAATAACACATCTGCCTGTCTGTTATCACACATGCAGATCATATTGAAATTTATCATCCTGTTGGATTTTTTTCCCCCCCACTTGCTAATGTCTTCCATTTCAAATGTCTGCTTGTCATTCTCCCGCTCTCTGGATTTCTATTCATCTGTTATCGTACATGACATTTAAATTCAACCTGTTAATATCTTCCTTCTTGCAGTGACTTTCAAAGGAGGTGCAAAAGGGAGAGGAGGAGGAGGAGGAGAGGGGAGGCAAGAGAGGGGAGGAAGGAGAGCAGTTGGAGGGCAAATAATAACCACAGGGTAGAGAGTGGGGAGAGGGGGAGGAGGTGGGAGGAGAGAGGAGAAAGTGAGTGAAGGCAGGAAGGTGTGCAGCTATTGGCTGCAGGTTTGTGGCAGCTGGTTAGCTACACTGTTCTGTTACTATATTGAACCCATGACTGCTCAGCTGTCACTAATAAGAGAGTTTGCTTATAGACAAATAGAAGTTTCTTTATCGAGTCCAACTTTTTCAGGTCCTTTTCCTCAATATTTGACCTATAAATACCAATTGAAAACCAAATATCTCTCTCTGTTCTACTTTCCTCCTCTGCTGGCACTGAACCGATCCTGTCAATGTTTCAACAATATTCAAGATCTAACTTTTCTCACATTTTACACTCTGTATCCATCCACCCAGTCCTTCTGTGCAGCATCTCTAGCTAAAGCGGTTGCTGCCAGACACGCACAGGTTTTAGTATAGATAACTGACTTTCCTTTTCCTACAAGTTAGAATATGGATTTGATTTGCCGTTAAAAATAGAAATTTTCTTCCTGCTTCTTACTTCTTTACTTCAGCACTCCTCTGTGTTGCAGGGATATTTGTCACATGACCATGCCTCTGACCTCTGATGTCTTACAATTCACAGCTTACCATATTTAGGGATGTTAAAGTTCCGCAGATGGGACTAGACTATCTCAGCAGCTACAGATAAATAATAGCTAGCTCGACTAGTTGCCTGCGGTCATTTTCCTGTCTGAACCAACGCCTGAGGAAACCTGTGTTGCTATAATAGTCTGAGAAACCCTTTAAATCCCCTGGGGATCTGGGGCTTGAAAGAGGATGGTGATAAGAGAGGTGAAGAAAGAGGGATGTGGTGATGGGAAGGAGAAGGCAAGACAATAGGAACAAAAACGCTAATGAGGAAAGAAAATGAAGGGAGGAAGAAAAAGAAGGAGGACAGAAGGAGCTGAGGAAAGGAGTAACGAGGAAGAGAAAGAGAAAGACTGGTGTAGGAGGAATAATTATTCTGCTAAGCCATGTGGTTTCTGTGGTACTATGGGGAGGGGATCAAAGCAAAGACAGACAGAGAGACAGAGACAGGTGTAATCTAACACACCATTGCCAGAGTTGTTGCTGGGTGAACAGTTTTTCTGCTTGGTCGTCTGCCGACACTCTTTCATCCAGGGAAAGATCTGCTTGGCCAAGGTCGGGTTGGGGGGCAGTGAGGAGGAGGAGGACGATGTGGAGGACGATATGGAGGAGGAAGAATTAGAGGACTTATTGGGGCCCGATTTAGAGGCTGAGGAGGCCCCAGCACTGCCACCCGGCTGCTGAGCCCCGCTATTACCGTTGCTGGGGTTGGGGGGCAGTGGAGGGGACACCTGTGAGCCAGGGTGGTGCTCAGGCGGCAGGCTGGGCCGCATGCAGCTGCCATTCAGCTCCTTGGTCTTGGCTAGCTGCTGCTGCTGCTGGTGGCTGCCATTACTGCCCAGTGACTGTAATGAGCAGGCAGAGCGCTGGTACGAATCCACATCCAGATGGGTCGCCGACTGGAAGGCCGGCTGGTGGTGGGACACTGGGACCGGGGCATCGTAGCCCCCAAAGCCGTTGGCAGCTGCTGCTGCTGCCGCCCCCTGCACCTGGTAGGACGAGTAGCCACCGAAAAGCGTCGAGGAGTTGTCGTAGTATGTTGTCTTCTGCATTTCTGAGAGAAGTGGCGGCGTCTTGTGCTCCGGTCCTTATTGAGAGCCACTGCCGGAAGACCATTTGGTACCGGGGGTCACGTGACGGTGTCTCTCCAACGGTCCCCTGCAATCTGACCTAAAGGGTTAGGAGAGGCAGAATAAAGAAATAAGAGAGATAAATCCATCTTCCTGCAATGAAAGGCACCATGACATGAATAGAAACCACTGCTTTTCTTTTCTCCACCACCCACCCTCCCCCTCCCTTCTGAGCCCAGTGCACAGC